>NW_022095820.1:0-32638 GCF_006542625.1 Nomascus leucogenys | reverse complement strand
GAGCACGTCCCTTTCTAACATTAGCTGGTCAGAAGTCGGAATCCCTTTAGCCATGCAGGCCTGCAGGTCTCACTGCTTTTTATTTCTCAGCCCCAGGAGGCCAAGCTGAAGGCAGAGAATCTAAAGAAGCTGTCCTCAGCGAGGGTCATCTCCCCGCCACCGAGATCCCTACTGCTGGGAGACACTGGCCCCGATTTAATCTCTTGCCTGAAGTTTTTCAGACGTAAAAATGAGCCAGGGTGAGCTTTTCAGATAGTTCCTTCAACTTACAGGAATTCAATTTCTGGCCTGGATATAAATTTTGCAGCCATCAGCGCCCGCCCGGTAGGGGCTGGGGCTGGGCGCGTTGGCCAGGGATGGATTTCTGAAATCAATCCGTCAGCACGTGGAAAAGGTCGTCACGGGGGACATTTATCTTCCATGGCTGGCTGAGGCATTTCACACCGATAGCCAGGACACCCCTGTACAAAATGGAAGTGTTTGCTGCGAGTTCCCCAGGCGGCGGCTGGAGGGAGGCCTCGAAGGCTGGACAGCACAGCCAGGAGGTGACATTGATCAACCTGCCTAATAACAGACAGCTAGGTACCGGGACTCCTGAAAACCCACCTCCAAGGGCTCCTTCCTGCTAGGTTCCCCATGTGCCCCTGGGGGTGGCAAGTCCACTCTGGATCCAAACCCTTTATCCCTTGGCTACACCTCCAACACACATTCCACGGTTTCAAAGAAATGAGTCTCAAAGGCATTCAGTTCCCCCAGTGGAGGTGGGAGGACGTGGTCATTAAGGGTCTCCTAGGTTCAAGCCTCAGGTCTGCTGTGTGACCTTGGGCTAGTGACTTAACCATCCTGGCCTCTGTTCCCCCAGTTATAATATATAGCTAAGAATAGTACTGATGTCATGAGGTGGTGTTAATATATCAGAATGGCTTAACATAATGTTATGGTTTGAATGTGTCCCCGCAAAATTCATGTTTGGAAACATAATCCATTTTTTTATTTATTTATTTAAAGTTGAAAGCAAGTTTATTAGAGAAGTAAAGAAACAGAAGAAATAGCTACTTGAGAGGCTGGGTGCGGTGGCTCACGCCTGTAATCCCAACACTTTAGGAGGTCAAGGAGGGGCAGATCACTTAAGGCCAGGAGTTTGAGACCAGCCTGGCCAACATGGCGAAATCCTGCTCTAGTAAAAATACAAAAATTAGCTGGGCATGATGGCAGGCGCCTGTAATCCCAGCTACTCGGGAGGCTGAGGGATGAGAATCGCTTGAACCAGGTAGGTGAAGGTTGCGATGAGCCGAAATCGTGCCACTGCACTCCAGCCTTGGCGACAAGCAAGACTCTGACTCAAAAAATAAAAATTAAAAAATATGGCGGGCGTGGTGGCTCACACTTGTAATCCCAGCACTTTGGGAGGCCAAGGCGGGCAGATCACCTGAGGTCCAGAGTTTGAGACCAGCCTGACCAACATGGAGAAACCCTGTCTCTACTAAAAATACGAAATTAGCCAGGCGTGTTGGCGCATGCCTGTAATCCCAGCTACTCTGGAGGCTGAGGCAGGAGAATGGCTTGAACTCAGGAGGCAGAGGTTGTGGTGAGCCAAGATTGTGCCATTGCACTCCAGCCTGGGCAACAAGAGAGAAACTCTGTCTCAAAAATAAATAAATAAATAAATACAATAAAATAAAAATAAAAAAATAAAAAAGTAACAGTATTGAGAGGTAGCACCTTTAAAGATGAGGTTAGGATGAATTAATGCCATTATCAGGGAAGTGGGTTAGTTATCATGGGAGTGGGCTATTGACAACAAGAATGATTTTGGTCCAATTTCCTCTCTCTGTGTCACTTTTGCCTTCAGCCCTTTGGCCATGGATAACCTTTGCCAGAGGCTGGCGCTATGCCCTTGGACTTCCCAGTCTCCAGAACTGGAAAAATAAATTTCTTTTTCTTTTTAAGAAAGACTAATTAATTGATTATTTTACAGATGAAGTCTGGCTTTGTTGCTCAGGCTGGAGTGCAATGATGTGATCCTGACTCATCGCAATCTCAACATTCCAGGCTCAATCGATCCCCCTGCGTTAGCCTCCGGAGTAGCTGGGACTACATATGTGCCACCACATCTGGCTAATTTAAAAATCTGTGTAGACATGGGTCTGGCCACATTGCCCAGGCAGGTCTTGAACTCCTGGGGCTCAAGCAACCCTCCACTTTGGCGCTAGGTGCTGGGATTACAGGCGTGAGCCACCACACCCGGCCCTTTATAAATTACCAATCTGTGGTAGTCTGTTATAGTAACAGCAAACAGGCCGGGACACATACGCAATGTGATATTCAAGGGAGTGTGACAGAATTGCTATGGAAAAAAATAAGCAAATCGGTGCTGACTGGAACACCGGACCATCTGAGCTTCAATCTTGGCTCTGTGTTCCCTGGACAAGTGACTCTGAGCCTCAGTTTCATTTCTTCTTTTTCTCTTTTTTTTTTTTTTTTTTTTTTTTTTTTTTGAGAGGAGTTTCACTCTCGTCACCTGGGCTGGAGTATAATGGCACGATCTCAGCTCACTGCAGCCTCACATCCCGGGTTCAAGCATTCTCCTGTCTCAGCCTCCCCTAGTAGCTGGATTACAGACATGAGCCACTGCACCTGGCATCAGTTTCATTTCTCAAACAGGGAAACTGGCAGTAGGTGATGAGATGACCCTGTTTGGCATTTTGAGGATCCAGCGAGCCTAATACACCAAAAAGTGCTTCAAGCACTGGTTCAGACAGAGTGGCTCAGGAAGTACCAGCCGTGTTTTTCCTTGCAAAGGCAGATAGGACAGCACCCTCCACAGCTTCCCCACATTCACAGATAAGCAAGGAAGAAAGAAAAAGGAAGAGGCAATTATAACAGCGTGTGATAAGTGCCGCATGCAGGGAGCACAGAACGCTGGAAGAGCTGGGCTCTAGCTCTGGGCTCCAGAGCCTGGGTTTTTTTGTTTGCTTGTTTATTTGAGACTCGGTTAGCCCAGGCTGGAGCACAGTGGCGCAGTCATGGCTCACTGCAGCCTCAAACTCCTGGGCTCAAGCGATCCTCCCACCTCAGCCTCCTGAGTGGCTGAGTGATAGGGTTTGGATTTGTGTCCCGTTCAAATCTCATGTTAATGTAATCCCCAATGCTGAACAGGGGCCTGGTGGGGAGGTGACCTGGATCATGGGGCTAGGGTTTCCCCCTTGCTGTTCTCTCTGATAAGGAGTGAGTTCGTATGAGATCTTACCGTCTCTCGTTTATTTTATTTGAGACAGTTTCACTCTTGTTGCCTCAGGCTGGAGTGCAATGGCGCAATCTCGGCTCATTGCAACCTCCACCTCCCGGGTTTCAGAGCGATTCTCCTGCCTCAGCCTCTCAAGTAGCTGGGATTAAGGCAGAGTGCACCCACGCCTGGCTAATTTTGTATTTTTTAGTAGAGACAGGGTTTCTCCATGATGGTCAGGGTGGTCATGAACTCTGACCTCAGGTGATCTGCCCGCCTCGCCTCCCCAAAGTGCTGGGATTACAGGCGTGAGCCGCCGCCCCAGCCAAGCTCTCGTTGTTTAAAAGCGTGTAGCACCTCCCCAGTCCTCTCTCTTGCTCCTGCTCCGGCCATGTAAAACCCGCCTGCTTCCCCTTTCACCACCTGCCATGAATGTCAGGTTTCCTGAGGCCTCTCCCAGCTATGGTTCCTGTAAGCCTGTGAGCTGTGAGCCCAATTAAACCTCTTTTATTTTATAAATTAACCCAGTGTCAGGTATTTCTTTATAGCAGTAATGAGAGAGAACTAACACACTGGGACTCCAGGTGCGCACCACTATGCCTGGCTAAGTTTTTTAATTTTTAAAAATTAAATTTAAATTTTAAGAGCCTGGGCTATGTTGCCCAGGCTGGTCTTGAACTCTCTTTTTTTTTTGTTTTTTGAGGTAGAGTCTCGCTCTGTCACCCAGGCTAGAGTGCAGAGGCAAGATCTCGGCTCACTGCAACCTCCGCCTCCTGGGTTCAAGGATTCTCCTAGCTCAGCCTCCTGAATAGCTGGGACTATAAGGTGCACGCCACTATGCCTGGCTAATTTTTTTTGTATTTTTAGTAGAGACAAAGGTTTCATCATGTTGGCCAGGCTGGTCTCGAACTCCTGACTCAGGTGATCCGCCAACCTCGGCCTCCTGAAGTGCTGGGGTTACAGGCATAAGCCACTGGGCCTGGTCTGGTCTTAAACTGTTGAGCTCAAGTGATCCTCCCACCTTGGCCTCCCAAAGTGCCAGGATTACAGATGTGAGCCACTGTGCCTGGCCCAGAGCCTAGTTTTGAGGGAGTAGCAACAGCCTTCTGGAAGATGCAATAGCTAAGCTTACGGATATAGGAGCGAGAGTCGGCATGGGCAAAGGCAGGGAGGGCAGAGCATCCATTCATCCCAGAAATATTTACTGAGCACCCACTATGTGCCAGGCACTGTTCTAGGTACTGGGGTCACTACTGTCCAGGAGATGGGCAGACATCCCCACTCTCATAAAGCTTCTGCTCTGGTAGGAAGAGGCATGGCAAATGGAGGAACCTGAAAGTTGTTTAATGAGGAGTTGGGGCCAGGTGTAATGGGGCGCACCTGTAATCCCAGCACTTTAGGAGGCTGAGGTGGAGGATCACTTGTGACCAGGTGTTTGAGGCTGCAGTGAGCTGTGATCACACCACTGCACTCCAGCCTGAGCAAGAGAGCGAGACCCCATCTCTAAAAATAAATAAATAATACAAATAAATAAAAGAGGAGATGAAGACACACACATAGGAAAAGACCATGTGAAGATACAGTAAGAAGATGGCCACCTGCAAGCCAATTAGAGGCCTCAAAAGAAACCAATGCTGCCCACGCTTTGATTTCAGACTTCAAGCCTCTAGGATTGTGAGAAATTAAATTTCTGTTGTTTAAGCCACCCAGCCCGAAGCACTTCATGACAGCAGACCTAGTAAACAAACACACATTTCTGCAGCTTTGGCGCTCTCTCTCTCTGTGGCCTGGGGGTAGCAATAGCTCCTCTCAGCTGCAGACCCCAGGGATTTTTCTGAGACAGAGTCTGGCTCTGTCACCCAGGCTGGAGTACAGTGACACGATGTAGGCTCACTGCAGCCTCTGCCTCCTGGGTTCAAGCAATTCTCCTGCCTCAGCCTCCCAAGCAGCTGAATTTACAGGCACCTGCTACCATATTTTTTTATTTTAGAATTGCTTGAGGCCAGGGAGTTTGAGAACAGCCTGGGCAACATAGCAAGACCCCTATTCTACAAAATATTTTAAAAATTTATCGGGCATGGTGGTGCACACTTATATTCCCAGCTACTCAGGAGGCTGAGGCAGGAGGATTGTTTAAGCCCAGGAGTTGGAGGCTGCAGTGAGCTGTGATCACACCACTGCACTCCAGCCTGGGCACAGAGCAAGGCCCTGTCTCTGAAACAATGAAGAAAAAAACGAGCCAAGCCAGTGTGCAATGCCACAGTCTTCCCTCAGCAAGTGCAGAAGGGCATGTTGGGCTGGGTGCAGCAGCTCACGCTTGTAATCCCAGCACTTTGGTAGGCTAACCCCATTAGTAGAGATGGGGTTTCGCCATGTTGGCCAGCTGGCCTCAAACTCCTGACCTCAAGTGATCCGCCTGCCTCGGCCTCCCAAAGTGCTGAGATTACAGGCATGAGCCACTGTGCCCAGCAACCCCAGGGATTTTCAACATCCCTTTGTTCCTTCTATTAACCCTGCCCACATCTCTGAAAATAGTCATTTCATTCCAGAGAATTGTCCTCTGGAATCCCTTTTGAAGGCACTATGCTTTTTCCTGGGACCCTGCCCGATACAGTGATGTTATGCAGAAGCCTGGCCAGGCAGGGCTACTGAGAGATGGACTCTGAGATGGACTCAAGGGTAGGAAACTTCCAAAGGGCGTGCATATGAGTTTGCTCGGGCTGCCTTGACTGAGTATCCCAGGCTGGGCAGCATAAGCAACAAAAATGCATTGTCTCACAGTTCTGGCGGCTGGAAGTCAGAAGTCGAGGTGTCAGCAGGGTTGGTTCCTTCAAGCCTCACTGCAGCCTCAACCTCTTGGACTCAAGGGATCCAGCCTCCCGAGTAGCTGGGACTACATGTGCACGCCACCATGTCCTGCCAATTTATATATATATATATTTTTTTAACAGCTGAGGGGTCTTGCTGTGTGGCCCAGGCTGGTCTTGAACTCCCGGTGTCAAGTGATCCTCCCACCTCAGCCTCCCAAAGTGCTGGGATGACAGGTGTGAGCTACTGCACCCAGACCTAATCTCCTTTTCTTATACAGACATGAATCATGTTGGATTAGGGCCCATTCCAAAGGCCTCATTTTAATTTAATCACCTCTTAAAAAAAACCCCACCTCCAAATACAGTCACATTCATTGTGAGGTACTGGGTGTTAAGAATTAAACATATGGCTGGGCGTGGTGGCTCACGCCTGTAATCCCAACACTGTGGGAGGAGGCCGAGGCGGGTGGATGGCTTGAGCCCAGGCAATTGCTTGAGACTAGCCTGGGCAACATGGCAAAACCTCATCTCTACAAAAAATACAAAAATTAGCCAGGTGTGGTGGCTCGCACCGATAGTCTCAGCTACTCGGGAGGCTGAGGAGGGAGGATCACCTCAGCCCAGGGAGGTCAAGGCTGCAGTGAGCCGTGATAACACCACTGCACTCCAGCCTGGGCGACAGAGTGAGACCCTGTCTCAAAAAAGAAAAAAAGAGGCCAGGCACGGTGGCTCATGCCTGTAATCCCAGCTCTTAGGGAGGCTGAGGTGGGTGGGTCACGAGGCCAGGAGATCGAGACCATCCTGGCTAACACGGTGAAACTCCGTCTCTACTAAAAATACAAAAAATTAGCCGGGCGAGGGTGGCGGGCGCCTGTAGTCCCAGCTACTCGGGAGGTTGAGGCAGGAGAATGGCGTGAACCCGGGAGCTGCAGCTTGCAGTGAGCCAAGACCGTGTCACTGCACTCCAGCCTGGGCAACAGAGCGAGATTCCGTCTCAAAAAAAAAGAATTAAACACATGAATTTTTGGGGGGTGGAAACACACAATTCAGCCCATAGCTGTGTGTGAGTGGGGTAAGAATGTGGTCAGGGGCTGGGCGGTGGCTCAAACTCGTAATCCCAACACTTTGGGAGGCCGAGGTGGGTGGATCACTTGACCTACAGGAGTTTGAGACAACTCCTGGGCAACACAGTGAGACGCTGTCTCTACAAAAATTTAAAAATTAGCTGGGCATGGTGGTGCATGCCTGTAGCCTCGGCAACTCGGGAGGCTGAGGTGGGAGGATTGTTTGAGCTCAGGAGTGAGCTATGATTGTGCCACTGCATTCCAGCCTGGGGAACAGAGCAAGACTGTATCTATTAAAAAAAAAAAAAAAAAAAAAAAAAAAAAAAAGCCAGGTGCGGTGGCTCACACCTGTAATCCCACCACTTTGGGAGGCCAAGGCGGGTGGATCACATGAGGTTAGGAGGTCGAGACCAGCCTAGCCAGCATGGTAAAACCCCATCTCTACTAAAAAATAAAAAATAAAAAATAAAAAAATTAGCCGGGAGTGTGGCAAGTGCCTGTAGTCCCAGCTACTTGGGAGGCTGAGGCAGGAGAATTACTTGAATCCGGGGGTGGAGGTTACAGTGAGCCAAGATCGCACCACTGAACTCCAGCCTGGGTGACAGAGCAAGACTCCATCTCAAAAAAAAAAAAAAAAAAAAAAAAAAAAGGATGTGGCCAAGAAGATCATGAAAGGTGAACTGGCCAGGGCAAAACACAGGCAGAAATCCAACAAATTCCAGGTAAGCATATCCAGGCTGACTCAGCCCATCCCTCTGGGTAATTCCAAGACTTTCAAATGAATCAATCTCAGAGGCAGAAAACACCTCCAGCCTGGAGGCAGGCACGTCCTCTGCTTGGAGGGGAGGGGGCAGTGGCAGCCCCCTGGGTCACCGGAGACCTTCGTTAGCAAGAATGGGCCGCTTAAAGGGAAATCAATCCTGGCTAAGCACTGAACAGCTGCTCCCAGTCAAAGCTGCCGGAGAGAGGCCCTTGGCCCCCCAGCTTCTCCAGGGCTGGGAGTGGAGCCAGAGGAGGCTGAAGACTGCTCTGCCAGGTGGCAGGACTCAGAGGGCCTTCAATCAGCCTGCATTGTACCCGCCAGCGCCTGTATCCATCCCCAGCTGAGCACGCACTTCAGTATCACCTCTAGCCATAGCATGCACCAAAGAGCAGCATCCAGCAAGTAATAACATCTTCACAGTCTAGCCAAGCACCGCCTGTGTGACAGGCATTTTGCATGCACGATGTGTGCACGGGGGACCTCATCGCACCACCTCCTAGCCATGACCTCAGACAAGTGACTTGAGCCTCATGGTGCACCAGTTTCCCCATCTGTAAAACGAGGTGAACAGCAGCATCCCCCTCTTAGGGCAGTTGCGGAGGTTGAACAAATGCCTGTGCACACAGAGCTTAAAATCACAGTAGTCTTAGCTGGGCATGGTGGCTCACACCTATAATCCCAGCACATTGGGAGGCTGGGGTGAAAGCATGGCTTGAGCCCAGGAGTTCAAGACCAGCCTGGGTAACATAGTGAGACCTCCATCTCTACTAAAAATACATAGATTAGCCAGGCGTGGTGGTGCGCACCTGTAGTCCCAGCTACTTGGGAGGCTGATGGAGGAGGATCACCTGAGTCCAGGGAGGTTGGGGCTGCAATGAGCTGTGATCGTGCCACTGCACTCCAGCCTGGGCGAAAGAGTGAGACCCTGTCTCAAAAATTAAAAAAAAAAAAAAGCCCAGGCACAGTGGCTCAGGACTGTAATCCCAGCACTTTGGGAGGCTGAGGCAGGCAGATCACAAGGTCAGGAGTTTGAAACCAGCCTGGCCAACATGGTGAAATCCCATCTCTACCAAAATATATAAAATTAGCTGAGTGTGGTGGCAGGTGCCTGTAGTCCCAGCTACTCAGGAGGCTGATGGTTCGCAGGAGAATCACTTGAACCCGGGAGGTGGAGGTTGCACTGAGCCGAGATTGTGCCACTGCACTCCAGCCCCAGGTCTATGGGACTGTAGAGATGCTGGTGTTTCTACAGCTAGGACTCCCCAGTTCTAGGCATTCTTCAGGGCTCACAGCAAACATCGCCACCTCCAGGAAGCCTTCTCCATCATCTAAGATAGGTCTGTGTTCCTTCCTGTGCACGTCTCCACAGCTCCCTGTCCCCTCCTCCACAAGGTTCTTATATTTTATTCTTTTCCTTGCATGGTGGGTGTCTGCATGCCCCATTAGGATGTGAGCTCCAAAAGGGCAGGGCTGAGTCTTTCTTCTTCCCTGCTATGGTCCCAACACCAGCAGATGCTGGAGACACTGGACAGGCATCAAGACATGAATGAATGAATGCTTACTGTACACTCCAAGTTTTCCACGTGGCCCCTTCCTCCCTGACTCCCCAACTCCCTCTGTCTTGCTCTCTTCCTCCTTCCTCTCCCATCACAGGGTGGATACAGGGGCTCTGGGTTTTGAAGGGTTATGGGGTCAAAGGTAGTTGAGTGTAGCTGTGAAGCACATGGACCCTGGAGGCTGACAACTTGAAATTCAAAACCCGGCTTCTCTTTCTAGCTGTGTGACCATGGGAAAGTGACTTAACCTCTCTGTGCCTCACTTTCCCCACCTGCAAAATGGGAGTGATAGTAGTGCCTTACTGTTGAGTGAGTGATTCTGACCCATTTAGAGGCAGCGTCTCTTCCTTTTGGTCCCTTCTGCAATTCCCAGACTGGGAGACAGAGGGCTGAGTCTCTGGCAGTTAATGAATCCGGAAAAAATCTCAGCTGTGTCAGAGGAGCCCCAGTGCCAAGTTGGCCTGGTTTTCATCCGAGAGAGCTGAGAACAGGGTCTGGTGTCAGACATGTACGCGGTGATGGCATAAAATGCCTGGTCTCCTATGACCCCCCTCGTTAGGGCTGGGAGAGTGCGGGAGATGCTCCTGGGGCTCTGCCCAGAGCTCCTGACTGCCTAGATGTACCCACCCTGCAGCTGCTGAGCATGGCGGCTCATTGCTAGCAGCTGTGATCTTCTCTGGAGACCTGCCCATGGCTTTTGGGGGACCACCACACCTTGGAGATGCTGGGAGGTGTCACCTACCCCCAGAGGCCGCTAATGACTGATGCAGGGGTAAAAAGCCCACCCGTTTTCTCATGGTGAGATAACTCCACAGTGTCCCCCACCCTTGTGGATCAAGCCAAACCGGGACTTTACCTAGGATCTCATCTTTGCTCAATCTATTCCCTTCCAGGTCCTGCTCCCCTCACCCCTGCCCTGACTTTCAATTATGTGCTCCACGGTCGGGCACGGTGGCTCATGCCTGTAAGCCCAGTACTTTGGTAGGCTGAGGCAGGAGGATCATTGAGCCCAGGAGTTTAAGACCAGGCTGGGCAACACAGCAAGACCCTGTCTCTACAAAAGATTAAAAAATTAACCAGGTGTGGTGGCGTACACCTGTAGTCCCAGCTACATGGGAGGCTGAGGTGGGAGGATCGCTTGAGCTCAGAAGGTTGAGGCTGCAGTGAGCCATGATTGCACCCCTGCACTCCAGCCGGGCAACGAAGAAAGACCCTGTCACAAAAAAAAAAAAAAAAAAGTGCTGGAAACCTACGTCTCTAGTTCTGCTTCTCAGGAACCCAACCTAAAATGCAGGAAATGAAAACATTCAACCTAAGAGGGTTTTTTTTTTTTTTTTTGAGACAAAGTTTGCTCTTGTTGCCCAGGCTGGAGTACAATGGAGTGATCTTGGCTCACTGCAACCTCTGCCTTCCAGGTTCAAGTGATTCTACTGCCTCAGCCTCCCGAGTAGCTGGGATTACAGGTGCGTGCCACCATGCCCAGCTAATTTTTTGTATTTTTAGTAGAAATGGGGTTTCACCATGTTGGCCAGGCTGGTCTCGAACTCCTGACCTCAGGTGATCTGCCCACCTTGGCCTCCCAACCTGTTGGTATTACCGTGCCCAGCCCTAAGAGGTATTTATTTATTTATTTATTTATTTTTTGGAGACGGAGTCTCGCTCTGTCGCCCAGGCTGGAGTGCAGTGGCGTAATCTCAGCTCACTGCAAGCTCCGCCTCCCGGGTTCACGCCATTCTCCTGCCTCAGCTCTCCGAGTAGCTGGGACTACAGGCACCCGCCACCACGCCCGGCTAATTTTTGTATTTTTAGTAGAGACGGGGTTTCACCGTGGTCTCGATCTCCTGACCTCGTGATCCACCCGCTCGGCCTCCAAAGTGCTGGAATTACAAGCGTGAGCCACCGCGCCCGGCCCCCTAAGAGGGTATTATGTCAGTGTCCCTTCAGGTTCACATTCACACCCGGCACCGAGTTCTGTCATTCCCACCTAAATAGGCAATCCATCCTGCACAACCCTGAGAGCAGCCCTCACTTCGAAATGCATCCCCGATTCTGCCCAATCCGCCTGCCTACATGTGCAGCCCCTGTCATGCTCCAGGGCCACCCTGATGCATTTTTTCACATGGGACTGACCACGCTCCCCACCCCTACATTCATCTCGTTTCTTTTTCTTTC
The DNA here is from genome assembly GCF_006542625.1 of Nomascus leucogenys. Classification (NCBI taxonomy): domain Eukaryota; kingdom Metazoa; phylum Chordata; class Mammalia; order Primates; family Hylobatidae; genus Nomascus; species Nomascus leucogenys. Next base: position 21,047 of record NW_022095820.1, on the reverse strand, counting down.
TTCCTTTTTTTTTTAAATCTCAGCTCACTGCAACCTCTGCCTCCTGGGTCCAAGCGATTCTCCTGCCTCAGCCTCCCAAGTAGCTGGGATTACAGGCATGTGCCACACACCTGGCTAATTTTGTATTTTTAGTAGAGATGAGGTTTCACCATGTTGGCCAGGCTGGTCTCAAACTCCTGACCTCAGGTGATCCGCCTGCCTCAGCCTCCCAGTGTTGGGATTACAGGCGTGAGCCACCGTGCCCAGCCTCATATTATTTCTTGTCTGTCACTCTCGTATGTACACTCCCCAAAGGGCAGGGATTTTTATCACTTTGTTCGTTGCTGTGTCCTCAAAACAGGACAGTGCCTGGCACGCAGCAGGTGTTCAATAAACATCTCTGGCATTCAAGAATAAATCATTTAAGTACATTCACTTGCAAACAGCATTCACCCAATTTTCTTTTCTTTCATTTTTTTTTTGAGACAGGAGTCTTGCTCTTGTCACCTAGGCTGGAGTGCAGTGGTGTGATCTTGGCTTACAGCAACCTCCACCTCCCAGGTTAAAGCGATTCTCCTGCCTCAGCCTCCCAAGTAGCTGGGATTACAGGCACACACCACCACCCCCGGCTAATTTTTGTATTTTTAGTAGAGACGAGGTTTCTCCATGTTGGCCAGGCTGGTCTCAAACTTCTGACCTCAAGTGATCCACTTGCCTTGGCCTCCCAAAGTGTTGGGATTACAGGCATGAACCACTGTGCCCGGCCCACCCTCTCTTTCTCTATACCAATGCATCAGCCTTACCTTTAGAATCTACCCATTGCTCTACCCTCTTGATGGCCATCTCCGTGGTCAAGCCCCTGGCATTGCTCACCTGAACCAGCAGAGTTCATCCCTTCCATGGTCTCCCAGTTCCCCTACTTGCCCCCACAGTCTGCTTCCCCCACAGCAGCCAGAGAGCACCTGTGAACACCTGAATCACATTGAGTCTCTCCCATGCTGAGAACCCTACATGGCTCCATCTCCCCCGGGGTTAAAAGCCCAAATCCTCAGCCAAGCGTGATTACACCTGTAATCCCAGTATTTTGAGAGACAGAGGCGAGAGGATCACTTGAACCCAGGAGTTTGAGACCAGCCTAGGCAACATAGTGAGACCCCATCTCTACAAAAAATTAAAAAATAAGCCGGACGTGGTGGCATGTGTCTGTAGTCCCTTCTACACAGGAGGCTGAAGTGGAGGATCGCTTGAGCCTGGGAGGTTGAGGCTGCGGTGAGCCATGATCTCTCCTTGTCTCAAAGTAGAGTTCTCCCAAGGCACGTAACTCCCTCACAATCTGTCCCATCACCTGCCTGCCCTCACTTCCTTCCACTCTCCCTCTCACTCACACTGTTCCAGCCACACTGTTCCTGCAAAACCCCAAACCTATTTCTTCTATATCACCTCTTTGCACTCGCTATCCCCTCTGCCTGGAATGTCCTTCCACCTCCTTCAGATCCTTACTGAAATGTCATTGTTTCAAAAGACCCTCCCTGCTGGCCGGGCGCGGTGGCTCACGTCTGTAATCCCAGCGCTTTGGGAGGCTGAGGCGGGTGGATCATTTGAGGTCGAGACCAGCCTGGCTAACATGGTGAAACCCCGTCTCTACTAAAAATACAAAAATTAGCTGGGTGTGGTGGTGCGTGCCTGTAATCCCAGCTACTCGGGAGGCTGAGGCAGGAGAATCGCTTGAGCTGGGGGGCAGAGGTTGCGGTGAGCTGAGATCATGCGACTACACTCCAGTCTGGGCGACAGTGAGACCTTATCTCAAAAAAGAAAAAAAAAAAAAAAACCTTCCCTGCTCTCTCCTGGCCAGAACTACAAGTGCCCCAGCACCCCTCATCCACTTCCCTACTCCATCTGCTTCCGCCACATCATTTATGCATTAATTTTGCAAATTATCTTTCTTCCCTTCCAGAATGTCAGGCAGGAGTTTTTACCTGTTTTTGTTCACTGCTGTGTTGCTAGCACTTAAAATAGATCATCTTGCACACAACAGGCACCTGGTATCCACTTGTTATTTTTAAAACTTTGCCGGGCACGGTGGCTCACGCCTGTAATCCCAGCACTTTGGGAGGCCCAGGCAGGCAGATCACAAGGTCAGGAGATCGAGACCATCCTGGCTAACACGGTGAAACCCCATCTCTACTAAAAATATAAAAAATTAGCCAGGCATGGTGGCGGGTGCCTGTAGTCCCAGCTACTCAGGAGGCTGAGGCAGGAGAATGGCTTGAATCCGGGAGGCAGAGGTTGCAGTGAACCGAGATTGTGCCACTGCACTCTAGCCTGGGCGACAGAACGAGACTCCGTCTCAAAAAAAAACAAAAACAAAAAACAAAAAACAAACTCTGCACAACAACCATATGAGGTAGGAACTCTCAGTTGCCCCTTATGTGGGTGAGGAAACTGAGGCCCAGAGAGGGGAGGGGCTGTGCTTGGGTCATGGGTTAGGGAGTGAGCTGTGGCCACATGTCTCTCCATGGTGTGTATGTATGCAACTGTGTGTTTTTTGTATTTTGTTTTTTGTTTTTGAGATAGGCTCTTGCCCTGTTGCCCAGGCTGGAGTGCAGTGGCGTGATCACAGCAGCACACACACAGCATCGATCTCCCAGGCTCAAGCGATCCTCCCACCTCAGCCTCCCAAGTAGCTGGACTACAGGTGCATGCCACCATGCCTAGCAAATGTCTGTCTTCTTTTGTAAAGATGGGGTCTCACTATGTTGCCCAGGCTGGTCTCAAACTCCTGGGCTCAAGCGATCCTCCTGCCTCGGCCTCTCAAAGTATTGGATTACAGGCATGAGCCACCATACCTAGCCCAGCTGTGTGTTTTGTGCAGATGCAGCGTGAGTGGCTGCATCAGCCCAAATGTGGACAGAGGATGCATTCAGGCTCACTTTGCATCGGGGTGTCTGTGAGTGGAAGGGAGGCAGTAGGCCAGACCCAGGCAGGTGTGAACACGTGTCTGTGTTCGCTGGGTATGAATGCGTGTGTGTGTGCCAATGCACTGGTGGACGGAAATTGTGCATCCACAGTGAAGCTGTGTGTATGTGTGTGAAGGGGAGGCTCTGTAAGCCTTGGATGGGGCTGGAGCCGCAGTTGAAGCAATGTTGGGGTGAGGGAAGAACCCCACCAGCCACAGGCCTGTTATTTATAGACGAATCCTGGTTCATAAATTCCAAATTTTTTTTATATCTCCCTCACTGCCAGGCCCCTATAAATATTCATGAGTTTCCTGCCTTGGAATATTTGAGTAGTCAGAAGGAGGAGTGGGAGGAGAGGGGACAATGAAGGGTCCCCGGTGGCGCTGGGAGATCATGCAGGTCGGGAGGACAGGGGTCTCTCTGGTTTTGCGTTCTCTTCCCTCTGGGCTCCCCTCTTCCAAGCTGCAGCTGGCAAGATGGGGAAGGCACTCGGCTGATAGAGAGATCTACCAGCACCTATTATTATTCTTCCCCAGTGTCTGTGGAAAAATACCACCCACTCCGGGGGCAGAGAAGGTGTCTGCACTGTTTTCTCAGCTCCAGCTCTAGCTGCGGCTCAGAAACTCATTACCCCTGGGACCCCCAGCTCAGCAGAGACAGGGAGATCCCTCTGATGTATCTGAAGCTAAGGGAAGACTCTGGGGGAGGGGTGGGCACTGTGGCCTCCTGTCCTGCCTCAAGGAAGGAAACAGGTCATGAGAATGGTGCCCATGAGAAGGAATAAAGTGTGTGCATGTGGACATATCTACAGGAGTGAGTTAACTGTTGGAACATGTAAGAGACTGCAGTAGTCAACAGAATTGTTGACAAATTTCTAGTTCTTTTCTCTTAGGCACATGATGGGGCTGTAGGACTTCCCCAATGTGGCCACATGACTTCCTTTAGCCATGACTTTTAAGCGGCAGTGACTTCCAGGTGAATACTTTGCCAGTGTGGACCAGGTTTGGTGGCTCACACCTGTAATCCCAGCACTTTGGGAGCCAAGGCAGGAGAATTGCTTGAGGCCAGGAGTTTGAGAACAGCCTGGGCAACATAGCAAGACCCTATTCTACAAAATATTTTAAAAATTTATCAGGCATGGAGGTGCATACTTATATTCCCAGCTACTCGGGAGGCTGAGGCAGGAGGATTGTTTAAGCCCAGGAGTTGGAGGCTGCAGTGAGCTGTGATCACCCCACTGCACTCCAGCCTGGGCACAGAGCAAGGCCCTGCTCTGAAACAACGAAGAAAACAAGAGCCAAGCCAGTGTGCAATGCCACAGTCTTCCCTCAGCAAGTGCAGAAGGGCATGTTGGCTGGGTGCAGCGGCTCACGCTTGTAATCCCAGCACTTTGGTAGGCCGAGCATGCAGATCACCTGAGGTCAGGAGTTCAAGACAAGCCTGGCCAACATGGTGAAACACAGTCTCTACTAAAAATACAAAAATTAGCCAGGCCTGCGGGTGGGCGCCTGTAATCCCAGCTACTTGGGAGGCTGAGGCAGAAGAATCACTTGAACCCGGAGGCAGACGTTGCAGTGAGCCGAGATTGCACCACTGCACTACAGTCTGGACAACAGAGCGAGACTCCATCTCAAAAAAAAAAAAAAAAAAAAAAAAAGTGCATGTTGGGACCAGGCACGGTGGCTCACACCTGTAATCCCAGCACTTTGGAGGCTGAGGTAGGTGAATCACTTGAGTCAGGAGTTCGAGACCAGCCTGGCCAACATGGTGAAACCCTGTCTCTACTAAAAATATAAAAATTAGCCAGGTGTGGTGGTACGTGCCTGTAGTCCCAGCTACTTGGGAGGCTGAGGCAGGAGAACTGCTCGAACCGGGAGGCAAAGGTGAGCTGAGATGGCACCACTGTACTCCAGCCTGGTGACAGAGCAAGACTCCATCTCAAAAAAAAAAAGTGCATGTTGGTATGAAGCCTCCATCACTGGGGTCCCTGAGTGGCCAGACTAGGCAGAGACCCTGCCAACCCTCATGTATCATGAGCAAAAGCTCATTTGGTTGTACTAACCCTCTGAGACTTGGGGGCTGTTTTGTTATACAGCAAAACCTAGCCTATGCTGACTGGCACAGAGCCAGTGAGTGTGTGAGACTGAGGTGTGGCACATCTGTGTCTACATGACCAAGAACACACATGAGCAGGTAGCTATATATAGGTTTATGTGTGTCAGCATCAGCAAGTGTACAAAACTATGCATATGAATGTATTAAATAGGATGGCGTCAGATGATACATAAGTGAGAAAACTCCAGGGACACTGTTCTCCGAGAACCCCATGACCCTGGAGTCGGGCACTATTGCAGATGTGAAACTGGCGTGGTGAGGAGGGCTATGTCTGAGTGTGCCAGTTGGCTATGTTTGTAAGACTCTGATGTGGTCTGTACGTGTGTGTGCTAGGGTTTGGGTGTCAATGTGCATGTCTGTGCCACATGTGTTTCTGTGTATCTGAGGCACGTGCATGGGTTGGTGTGACTGTGTGTGTACATGTGCATATCTGCTGCTTGTGGATATGTGATACCCTGGGTGTAACAGCCTATGTGGAGTGGGGGCATCACTCAAGTCTGTATCAGAGTACACACAGCCAACACCAGAGGGAGGGACAGCCACCCTGGGCATCCCTAGTGCTGTTGGCTCATGGGCCTGACCTGGCTCAACCTTGGATCCTAGGATGACCCGGCATTGGGAAATAAAATTCTGGCTGTGTGCAGAGGCTCACACCTGTAATCCCAGCACTTTGGGAGGCCAAGGTGGGTAGATCACTTGAGGCCAGGAGTTCGAGACCAGCCTGGCCAACATGGCAAAACCCTGTCTCTACTAAAAATACGAAAATTACCTAGGCTTGGTGGCGGGTGCCTGTAGTTCCAGCTACTCAGGAGGCTGAGGTGGGAGAATCACTTGAGCCCAGGAGGCAGATGGCGCCACTGCACTCCAGCCTGGGTGACAGAGCAAGACTCTGTGTCAAATCAAATCAAATAAAAATAAAATTATCATCCCCTCATGAGTCCTGGGACATTCCAAGTCATCTGCAATGGCCGTTCATCCCAGAGGCACTCAACAGTTTGGGTGACGCGGCTCAACAAGTAGGGAGAGCAAACCTGTTCTCCCACAACTTCTCTAAGATAAGCCCATTTTCTGGTTCTGTCCTCACAAGGTTCTGGTCTGATCTGTCTCAGGATGTGGGTTCAGCCCTGGTCCATCTCAGGATTCAAGTTAAACTCCGGTCTATCTCAGTACTTGGGCCTGGCCTTGTCTATCTCAAGGCCACAGCGTAGCCCTGATCTACCCAGGACTCGGATTTGGTCCTGGCCTCCTTCCTCTCCTAGAACCAGGTTTCTCTTTGGTCTCTCCCAGTTAAGCCTTTGTCTGTCCAAGGCTTGGGCTTGACTCTAGTCTGTCATAGAGTCAAACCATGAGGCATCTTTTATTTTTTTCTTTTTCTATTTTTTTTTTTTTTTTTTTTTGAGACAGAGTCTCGCTCTGTCGCCCAGGCTGGAGTGCAATGGCACAATTTCGGCTCACTGCAGCCTCCACCTCCCGGGTTCAAGCAATTCTCCCGCCTAAGCCTCCCAAATAGCTGGGATTACAGGCGCCTACCACCACGCCCAGCTAATTTTTGTATTTTTAGTAGAGACGGGGTTTCGCCATGTTAGCCAGGGTGATCTCGAACTCCCGACCTCAGGTGATCCACTCGCCTCCACCTCCCAAAGTGCTGGGATTACAGGCGTGAGCCACCGCACCCGGCCAACCATAGAGCATCTTAACAGCTTGGGGATGTATCTGTGTTCTGTTCCGGGACTTGAATGAACCCCCCCGTCTTGGAACCTGAGCTGAGCCTGGTCTATCTCAGTACCTGGGTGCACCTTGCCCTAGTAGAACGTTCACAATCAGGTGAGGATTTCATGGCAGAAATTTCCCCTTCCTGGGCACCTTCTCACGTGTGGAGCACTTCTCTTAAAGTGTTTGGGGCCTCTTGGGTGAACGTCTACTGCAAATGATTGCTGTGTCTCAGGATTAATGAGGGTAAGGGGATTTCATTTCTCCAACGCCATCATGTAAAATTCATTAAAGCAGAGTTCGCAGGTCTATTTCAAGGATTATTACCAGGGTTTCTTGATGAGCTATTACACACAGCATAAATCTTCAAGAGGTTTCAAGACTTTACAAGAACCATCCGGAGTCTCACATCATAGATACTAGAGTTGAACATCCCACTATCTGAGCTCTCCCCAGCCTCAGACACCAAACCTCAGGTCAGGAGTTCAGGAGACAGCATTCAAGAGGGTTTTCTCGGTCAGGCACGGTGGCTCACTCCTGTAATCCCAGCAACTTTGGGAGGCCAAGGCGGGCAGATCACTTGAGGCCAGGAGTTTGAGACCAGCCTGACCAACATGGTGAAACCCCATATCTACTAAAAATACAAAAATTAGCCGGGCGTGGTGGTGCACGCCTGTAATCCCAGTTACTCGGGAGGCTGAGGCAGGAGAACTGCTTGAACCCAGGAGGGGGAGGTTGCAGTGAGCTGAGATCATGGCAACATGCGCTAAACAGGAAGGCTCAAAACCTACTGTCACCTGAACCCAGGTAAGTCGAGGCTGCAGTGAAACCGGGATGGTGTCATGCGCTCCAGCCTGGGCAACAGAATGAGACTCTCTCTCAATAATAATAATAATAATAATAATAATAAAATAAAGCCAGGTGCGGTGGTTCATGCCTGTAATCCCAACAACTTTGGGAGGCCAAGGCGGGCAGATCACCTGAGGTCAGGATTTCGAGACCAGCCTGACCAACATGGAGTAACCCTGTCTCTACTAAAAATACAAAATTAGCTGGGTGTGGTGGTACATGCTTGTAATCCCAGCTACTCGGGAGGCTGAGCCATGAGAATGGCTTGAACCCGGGAGGCGGAGGTTGCAGTGAGCCAAGATTGCGCCACTGCACTCCAGCCTGGGCAACAAGAGCAAAACTCCGTCTCAAAAAAATAAATAAATAGATAAATAAAATACCTTACCACTCCTCGGTTGAGAACCACAGCTCTAGACTTAGCCTTGCATTTTCTCTTTATCTTTCTCTAAGGAGTTTTACCCTTACCAAAGCGTCCATCAACACCTGCCTGTATATATGTCCTCAGAGCTCCAATGCATATATTCATCATCTGACTCCTTGACTGCTCCCCCTGCCCCAGATATCTCTAAGGCATCTCAAGCCCAACATGCTAAACTGAAGTGCACAGCCTTCCCTCCCTAACCTAGTTCTTATCCAACATTCCTTATGTCACCATCTCCATCCTCCCCACCCCTGGGCCAGTGGGTCAGACACCCAGGCATTATCCTCACCCTCATTTTACTCCCTCACCAAATCCTACTGATGTTAACTCCTAGATAGCTTTAGAATTCATGCATCGTTCTTCATCTCTATCAACATGCAATGGTCCAAGCCACTTTCACAACTCAGCAAGTCTAGGCTGTGTGCGGTGGCTTATGCCTGTAATCCCAGCACTTTGGGAGGCCAAGGTGGGAGGATTGCTTGATCCTAGGAGTTTGAGACCAGCCTGGGCAACATACTAGGACCCTAACTGTACCAAAAAAAAAATTTTTTTTTAATTAGTGGGGTGTGGTGGCACACGCCTGTAGGCCCAGCTACTCGGGCGGCTGAGGTGGGGGGAACACTTGAGCCTGAGAAGTCAAGGCTTCAGTGAGCTGTGATCATACCACTACACTCCAGCCTGGGTGACAGAGTGAGACCCTGTCTCAAAATAAATAAATAAATAAATAATTGTAAAATATGACAAAACATTTAAATAAAAATAAAGAAAGTCTATTTGGTCTACCTCAATCTACCTTTTTTCTTGCTAGTAAGTCTACACATGGGAGCTTCCAGGAAACTTTATTTATTTTTATTATTTATTTATTTTTTTAGACCGAGTCTTGCTCTGTCATCCAGGCTGGGGTGCAGTGGCGCCATCTCAGCTCACTGCAACCTCCATCTCCAGGGTTCAAGTGATTCTCCTGCCCCAGCCTCCCGAGTAGCTGGGATTACAGGCCCGCGCCACCACACCTGGCTAATTTTTGTATTTTTAGTAGATACAGGGTTTCGCCATGTTGGCCAGGCTGGTCTCAAACTCCTGACCTCAAGTGATTCACCCGCCTTGGCCTCTGAAAGCTGGGAAACTTTACAACGCACATGTGATCATATTATCCTCCCAGCCAAAACCACATTGGTGGATTCCTTTCATTCTTAGGATGGAGATAAAACTTCTTAACATCGCCACAAGAGCCTGTGGGTCTGCACTTTACTTACTTCTCTGCTTTCATCTGGTCTCCTCGCTCCCAGGCCTTTTATATTTTTTTATTTTATTTTATTTTATTTTATTTTATTTTATTTTATTTTATTTTATTTTATTTTTGAGACGGAGTCTCGCCCTGTCGCCCAGGCTGGATGGAGTGCAGTGGCACGATCTTGGCTCACTGCAGGCTCTGCATCCTGGGTTCATGCCATTCTCCTGCCTCAGCCTCCCGAGTAGCTGGGACTACAGGCACCCGCCACCACACCCGACTAATTTTTGTATTTTTAGTAGAGACAGGGTTTCACTGTGTTAGCCAGGATGGTCTCAATCTCCTGACCTTGTGATCTGCCCGCCTCGGCCTCCCAAAGTGCTGGGATTACAGGCGTGAGCCACTGTGCCCGGCCTGTTTTAATTTTTTTTAGAGACAGAGTCTTGCTCTGTTACCCAGGCTGGAATGCAGTGGCACAATCGTAGCTTACTGCAGCCTGGAACTCCTGGCTCAAGCCATCCTCCCACCCCGGCCTCCCAAAGTGCTGGGATTATAGGTGTAAGCCACCTCACCTGGCCTTGCAAGGCCTTCTTTAGTCCATCATATTTTCCATCCTTCCTCTCACCCCAGGGCCTTTGCATAAGCTATTCTCTCTGCCTAGAGCATCCTTTCCTCTCTGCATCAGATCTCAGCTCTTGCTTCCTCCGACTTCCAAATTACACCAAATCTCCTTATTAGAAGCTCCTAGAGCACCAAGAATCTTTCCCTCAAAGCTGTTATCACAGCTGCCAATTATATTTATTTGCAAGTACATAATCATCACCTACCTCCCTGTTTTGCAGGAAGCGCCACACATCCACGTCTGTTTGGTTGAATATAATTTCTCCCTTAAAAGCACGTAAGTCCTCAAAAATACTTGTTGAGGGTGCAGTGGCTCACACCTCTAATCCCAGCAGTTTGAGAGGCTGAGACGGGTGGATCGCTTGAGCCCAGGAGTTCAAGACCAGCCTGGGCAACATAGCAAGACCCTGTCTCTACAAAAAATTAGAGGATGTGGGCCAGGTGTGGTGGCTCACACCTGTAACCCCAGCACTTTGGGAGGCCAAGGTGGGCAGATCACCTGAGGTCAGGAATTCAAGACCAGCCTGGCCAACATGGTGAAACCCCATCTCTACTAAAAATACAAAAATTAGCCAGGCGTGGTGGTGCATGCCTGTAATCCCAGCTACTTGGGAGGCTGAGGTAGAAGAATCACTTGAACCCAGAGACAGAGGATGCAGTGAGCCGAGATCCCACCACTACCCTCCAGCCTGGGCAACAGAGTGAGACTTCATCTTAAAAAAAAAAAAAAAAAAAAAAAATTAGAAGGCATGGTGGTGTGAGCCTGTAGTCCCAGCTACTTGGGAGGCTGAGGTAGGTGGATCGCCTGAGCCTAGGGAGGTCAAGGCTGCAGTGAACTGGGATCACACCACTGCACTCCAGCCTGGACGACAGAATGAGACCCTGTCTCAAAAATAAAATAAAATAAAAACAAAATACTTGTTGAATAAATAAATACATGGATGGATAAATGGCTCTGCTGTTTTCAGGATCTAGTCTGAGTGACTTGGCCTGGCATTTGAGGCTCTCCATGACCTCAGGGTCTGAGCTCCCTCCCTGTCTCAGTAAAGGTCAGAGCAAAAACCCAAGGGCACGAGATGCCATGTGGGGAATAATAATTCAGCAGAAGCAGGAAGTCAGAAGCACAGTGACCAAGACAATTCAGGCTCCTCCACAGAGTCACAAAAATCTTGGGGGAGACACTGGCTTTCTTTCCATGGAGCACGGAAGGGGGTTCAGATCATTGTTACTTCCTGGCTATTAACACGCAGAGTGACCTGTCTGATGTCTGTTCTGCCTTGATTCTCCTTGTCTTTTATTTTATTTTTACTTTTAGACAGGGTCTCCCTCTGTCATCCAGGCTGGAGTGCAGTGGCATGATCATAGCTCACTGCAACCTCGACCTCCTGGACTCAAGCAATCCTCCCACACCTCAGCCTTCCAAGTAGCTGGGACTATAGATGCATGCTATTATGCCCAGCTAATTTTTTTTTCTTTTTTTTGAGACAGACACAGGGTTTCACCATGTTGGTCAGGGTGATCTCGAACTCCTAACCTCAGGTGATACACCCGCCTCGGCCTCCCAAAGTGCTGGGATTACAGGCGTGAGCCATGGCAACTGGCCCCAGCTAATTAAAAAAAAATTTTTTTTGTGCTAGGAGTGGTGGCTCACGCTTGTAATCTCAATACTTTGGGAGGCCAAGGCAGGCAGATCACCTGAGGTCAGGAGTTTGAGACCAGCCTGGCCAACATGGTGAAACCTCTTCTCTACTAAAAATACAAATATTAGCTGGGTGTGGTGGCAGGTGCCTGTAATCCCAGCTACTTAGGAGGCTGAGGCAGGAGAATTGCTTGAACCCGGGAGGTGGAGGTTGCAGTGAACTGAGATCGTGCCATTGCACTCCAGCCTGAGTGACAATGAGACTCCATCTCAAAAAAAAAAAAAAATTGTGTGTGTGGAGACTGGGTCTTGCTATGTTGCCCAGGGTGGTCTCAAACTCCTGGGCTCATGCGATCCTCCGCCTCAACCTCCCAAAGTTCTGGGATTACAGGCATGAGCCACTGTGCCTGGCCCCCTCCTTATCTTTAAGAAATTCTCCCTGGGCCTTATAAGTCTCTCCAGCCACCACGCCATTTCTGTGTTCCTCTCTTTCCCCATTTCGTCACATCTGATCCATCAGCAAGTGCTGACGGCTCTGCTTCTAAGATGTACCAGTCTGCCCACTGCTTACCATTCCAGCTACCACTGTTCTGGTTCAGACAACACTGGGCTTGCTCAGTCCATCTGCTTCTACTCTCACTCCCGGGAATCCATTACCCAACCCAGCAGCTAGAGAGATCTTTAAATAATGTGAATCAGATCAAGTCCCTCTGCCCCACTGCAAATCGTCCAGCAGCTTCTCACTGCATTTAGAATAAAAGCCAACAACTTTGGGAGGCCGAGGTGGGTGGGTCTCTTGAGGTCAGGAGTTCAAGACCAGCCTAGCCAACATGGCAAAACCCCCTCTCTACTAAAAATACAAAAATTAGCCGGGCGTGGTGGCAGCCACCTGTAATCCCAGCTACTCGGGAGGCTGAGGCAGGAGAATCACTTGAACCCGGGAGATGGAGGTTGCAGTAAGCCAAGTTTGCGCCACTGCACTCTGGCCTGGGCGACAGAATGAGATTCCATCTCAATAAAAAAATAAATAAATAAATAAAAGCCAACAGTTCACTATGACCAGAAGCCTCGAATGCAGTGTTCCCTGCCAATCTCTGCAACTCCATTCTCTCTCCCTCGCCAGCCTTCTCTTTCCAGAGTGCACCATGCTTGTTTCAATCTCACGGCCTCTGCAGGTGCAGCTCTCTTTCCCATAATGCCCTTCTCCCTGGCTCCTTCTCAATCAGCTCCCCAAAGAGCTTACCCCAGTGACCTGACATAATGGGGCTCACCCACTCATACTCTCTTCCATCTACCTATTGTGTTCTTCTCTTTTCTTTTTTGAGACAGAGTCTTGCTCTGTCACCCAGACTGGAGTACAGTGGTGTAACCATGGCTCACTGCAGCCTCGACCTCTGGGCTCCAGCGATCCTCCCATTTCAGCCTCCCAAGTAGCTGGGACTACAGGTGCATGCCACCATGCCTGGCTAATTTCTGTATTTGTTTTGTAGAGATAGGGTCTCACTATGTTGCCCAGTCTGGTCTTGAACTTCTGGGATCAAGCAATCCTCCCACCTCAGCTTCCCAAAGTGCTGGGATGACATATATATGTGAGCCACTGCACCCGCCCACCCCCGCCGGACACTGTTTAACCCTCTGTACTGCGCTTATGGCCAGATGATAATTTCTTGTGTATTTGTTCGTTATTGATCTCCTCCCACCACAATATCAGTTCCACAAGAGCAAGTGCCTTGTCTCACGTGTCCCCCTGACACAGTAGGTGCATAATAAATATCTGCTGACTGAATTGACAAATGAGCGAATCATGACTTTCTGGGTCCCTGGAGCCACAGCTATTGGGTTTTGTGAGATCCCCTGCATTCCTTACATAAAGCTCCTACTTCCCTGGGCCGGTTAAGAGGCTTTCAATTCCAAACAGACTCTCTGACTCCCACCCACCCCCTGGCCAACAGGAGGCAAATGAAAATGAAGAGAGGTGTCAGGGAAGAGCTAACTGCCAAGAGAGGAAACCTGGGAAGGGGAGGAGGGGGATGACTTGAAAGGATGGACCGTCTCCAGCTGGAGCAGGGAAGGAGAGAAACTGACGGAGCTGCATCAGTGGATGATGGAGCAACATCACGGTCGACGCAAGCACACGCAGGAGGTGTGAGAAAAGGCTGGAAAATTAGACAGAAAAGGGCCGGGATCTCTCTGCACCGCACTGGTGGAGAATATTCATGATAGTAATCATGATTCAACTCAATAAAAACCACGGTCTCTACCATGCACCACGCCCTTCCTTGTGCTGGGCACTTTTCTGTGCATCGCCCCCCATACTTAGCTCTGATGGGGGAAAGGTGTGAAACGTGATGGGAGGTGGGGGGGGGGGAATCCCAGCTAAGAAAGGCTGGTGAAGCATTTTGCGTGGCTGAGGCAGGAGGATCGCTTGAACCTAGGAGTTTGAGACCAGCTTGGACAACATCGTAAAACCCTGCCTCTACAAAAAAATTAAAAATTAGCTGAGCATAGTGACGCATGCCTGTAGTCCCAGCTACTCAGGAGGCTGAGGTGGGAGGATGACTTGAGCCCAGGAGGTTGAGGCTGCAGTGAGCTATGATTGCAGCACTGCACTCCAGCCTGAGTGACAGAGCAAGACCTTGTTTCAAGAGAGGAGTGGGGAGGGAAGGGAAGGAAGGAAGGGAGGGAGAGAGGGGAGGGAAAGAAAGAAAGAGGGAGAGAGAGAGAAAAAAAGAAAGAAAGAAAGAAAGAAAGAGAGGAAGAAAGAGAGAGAGGAAGGAAGGAAGGAAAAGGAAGGAAGGAAGAAAGAAAAAAGGAAGGAAGGAAGGAAAGAAGAAAGAAAGGAAGGAAGGAAAGAAGGAGGAAGGAAGGAAAGGAAGGAAGGAAGAAAGAAAGAGGAAGAAAGAAAGAAAAAGAAGAAAGAAAAAGAGAAAAGAAAAGAAAATAAAGGAGAGAAGGAAAGAAGGAAGAGGAGGGAAAGAAAGAAAGGATAAAAAACAAAAAAAGGAAGGAAAGGAGAAAGAAGGGAAGGGAGGGAGGGAGGGAGGGAAGGAAGGAAGCTGGATACAGTGGCCTGTGCCTGTAATTCCAGCTACTTTGGGAGGCTGAGGAATTAGACTTGCTTGAGCCTGGAAGGCAGAGGTTGCAGTAAGCTGAGACCGCGTCACTGCACTCCAGCCTGGGCGACAGAGTGAGTCTCTGTCTCAACAACAAACAAACAAACAAACAAAAAAACGTAATAAAAGAAAGGTTGGTGTGGTGAGCAGGGCTGTGCTCAGGACTCCGTATTCCTGGCTCACTATCCAGGATGGCGGAGAACTCAGACACCTACCTGACTCTAAACTTCCCTCTGTGCTCCTTTGAAAGAGCCTGAGGGCACTTCTGAGGCCACCTTTGTTGGCTTTGAGATCTCACTTTGCCAAGAGTTCAGAGAATTTCTGGAGATTTGGTTATTCGTGTTCCAAAGAGCAACATGTAGGCATTGGAGTGCACGGGATTCTGCAACCAGATGTGGACGCCTGTGTTGTTTATCCACAGGCACCTGTGAATTCCCACGTTTAGGGCACATATGGGGTATCTGGACGTGCCTGTGACTAGCCATCACATACATGCACATCAGTGGAAATCCAGGGAAATGCCATTGTACATTAGAGGATATGTATGTCTGTGTGCTGTTGCCGATGGCAATAAACATTCCTTTTGTTCACACATGTTCACAAACATTCTATTTCCATAGATTCTGTGTACAATTCATGAGCCACAAGTCAACCTGTGTAATGACTTTATATACTGACTGTATATTGAGATATATATATATATATATATATATATATATTTTTTTTTTTTTTTTTCAAGACAGAGTCTTGCTTTGTCACCCAGCTGGAGTGCAGTGGCGTGATCTCAGCTCACTGCAAGCTCTGCCTCCTAGGTTTACGCATTCTCCTGCCTCAGCCTCCCGAGTAGCTGGGACTACAGGCGCCCGCCACCAAGCCTGGCTAATTTTTTGTATTTTTAGTAGAGACGGGATTTCACCGTGTTAACCAGGAGGGTCTCAATCTCTTGACCTCGTGATTTGCCCACTTCAGCCTCCCAAATGCTGGGCATGAGCCACCACGCCCAAGCAGACTCTATATTGATATTGAGGACACTAGATATATCTGTGTTTACTTGCCTTTATCTTTTTTTTGTTTTTTTGAGATGGAGTCTTGCCTCTGTCACCCAGGCTGGAGTGCAATGGCGTGATCTCGGCTCACTGCAACCTCTGCCTTCTGGGTTCAAGCGATTCTCCTGCCTCAGCCTCCCGAGTAGCTGGATTATAGGAACCCACCACTGTGCCTGGCTAATTTTTATATTTTGTATTTAGTAGAGATGGGGTTTTACCATGTTGGCCAGGCTGGTCTTGAACTCCACTCAAATGATCCGCCTGCCTTGGCCTCCAAGTGCTGGGATTACAGGTGAGAGCCCAGGAGTTCAAGACCAGGTGGGAAGATCACCCAGCCTTTTTTGGTTTCTTTTTAGAGACAAGGTCTCACTGTGTCACCTAGGCTGGAGTGCTGGTGCCGATCATAGCTCACTGGAGCCTCGACTCCCTGAGTAGCTGGGATTACAGGCATGTACCACCATGCCTGGCTAATTTTTTATTACTTTTTGTTGTAGAGACAGGATCTCCCTATGTTGCCCAGACTGGTCTTGAACTCCTGAGCTCAAGTGATCCTCCTGCTTTGGGCCTCCCAAGTAGCTGGGCCCACAGGCGGGTACCACCATGCCCAGCTAATGTTTGTACTTTTTGTACAGACAGCCTCGATTTCCTGAGTAGCTGAGATTACAGGCATGCACCACCATGCCTGGCTAATTTTACATATTTTGTTGTAGAGACAGGATCTCATGATGTTGCCCAGGCTGGTCTTGAACTCCTGGGCTCAAGCAATCCTCCCACTTTGGCCTCTTAAAGCGCTGAGATAACAGGTATAAGGCACTGCACCTGGCCATTGCTTTTATCCTTGATAATTCTGCAGCCATGGACAGAAGTGCATATACCCATACTCACAATAGCTCTGCCACATGTGCCAGCGTGAGAGCCCATTACACAGGTGAACGCCTCCCTGTGAACACCCATGCCTTCTGTGTGCTGTCCTGAACAGCCAGGTACACACATGTATGCTCACCAGGAGCCAAAAACATGTTATTCACTAACATGTTATCCACACAGAAGCCACAGACTTGCATCCATTCAAGTAACAACTGTGCCCTTCCGTGATTAACTCTCCATACCCATTTGTTCAGCCGCCTGTATCCACGAACATTCCTACGCTCCTTTCAGGAGGAACTGGCATCTGTATATATCTGTCAGCTGCCATCTTAGGTCTCCCCAACGAACTCATTAGCATTGCGGTGAAATCTGAAATATTCCTGCAGAACTTCTGCTCTACTAATAAGCCTGATGTCCTGCTGAGGTCACATGGCACTTACGAGGGCTAACGGAGCCAGCCTTGGCCAGCAAGGTTAGGAAACCCTGGACTCCTGGAATAGCCACAGAATGTCTGGCTATTTACTCCCAAGAATAAACAAATTTCCTTTCCTTCTTACTGCACCAAGTGCCCCAGCCAGTATCTATCTGCAGAACCAAAGTCATATTTAAGATACATTTTTGGCCCTGATACTATCCTGGCATCACACTAAAGCTACATCTACTTGTTATTCTACTGAAGGTTGCATTACTCTGATGGGCACTACACTGGGAGCTGCATTACCAGACTTGTCATTATCCTGAAGGCCACATCACTATCATGGGCACTACACTGAGGGCTGCATCACCAGACTTGTCATTATACTGAAGGCTGCATTACCTGGTTGGGCATTACACTGAGGGTTGCATCATCAGACCTGTCTGAACCACCTAGTTAGTCTTGCCCTTAAGGCCTCCAATCCCAGGCTGAGTATGTTTGTGTGTCTGTGTGTGTGTGTGTGTGTGTGTGTGTGTGTGGTTTTGAGACGGAGTCTCACTCTGTCGCCCAGGCTGGAGGTGCCAGTGGCAGGATCTCGACTCTATGCAACCTCCGCCTCCCAGGTTCAAGCGATTCTCCTGCCTCAGCCTCCCATGTAGCTGGGATTATAGGCAAGTACCACCACGCCCAGCTAATTTTTGTATTTTTAGTAGAGACGGGGTTTCACCATGTTGGCCAGACTAGGTCTCGAACCCCTGATCTCAGATGATCCACCCACGTCTGCCTCCCAAAGAGTTGGATTACAGGCATAAGCCACCATGCCCCAGCCCAGTCTGAGCATTAATACTGAGAGCTTCATAACTAGAAAGCTAAACTTAACAGGCAACACTTTCCCTCAGCAGTGGTAGCTCCTCTGTGTGGGGTGTGAAGGAGCAAGCAGAAGTGGGGTTGAGAAAGTGACTCTGAGGGGCCTGGTAGGACTAGAGAGATGAGGAAAACTAGGGACTCTGAAGCCACACACTGGGGGTGGGAAGCCAGAGGACAGAAAAGCAACTATTATATCAAGAGTTGGAATTCTGGCCAGGCGTGGTGGCTCACGCCTGTAATTCCAACACTTTGGGAGGCCAAGGAGGGAGGATCACTTGAGGACAGGAGTTTGAGACCAGCCTGGGCCATATAGTAAGCTCCGTCTCTACACAAAATTTAAAACTTAGCCAGGTGTGGTGGTGCGTACCTGTAGTCCCAGCTATTTGGGAGGCTCAGGCAGGAGGATCGCTTGAGCACAGGACGTCGAGGCTGCAGTGAGCTATGATCATGCCATTGCACTCCAGTCTGGGTGATAGAGTGAGACCCTGTCTTGGGAGGAAAAAAAAAATAGTTGGGCCAGGCGCGCGGTAGCTCATGCCTGTAATCCCAGCACTTTGGGAGGCCAAGGCGGGTGGATTGCCTGAGCTCAAGAGTTCAAGACCAGCCTGGCCAATATGTTGAAACCTCATCTCTACTAAAAATACAAAAAAATGCCGGGTGTGGTGGCTCATGCCTGTAATCCCAGCACTTTGGGAGGCTGAGGCAGGCGGATCACGAGGTCAGGAGATCAAGAGCATCCTGGCTAACACAGTGAAACTCCGTCTCTACGAAAAATACAAAAAATTAGCCGGGCGTGGTGGTGGGCACCTGTGGTCCCAGCTACTTGGGAGGCTGAGGCAGGGAGAATGGCATGAACTCGGGAGGCAGAGCTTGCAATGAGCCGAGATCACACCACTGCACTCCAGCCTGGGTGACAGAGCGAGACTCCATCTCAAAAGTAAAATAAAATAAAATACAAAACAAATTATCCAGGCATGGTGGCAGGTGCCTGTAGTCCCAGCTACTCGGGAGGCTGAGGCAGGAGAATCACTTGAACCCGGGAGGCGAAGGTTGCACCACTGCACTCCCAGCATGGGCGACAGAGTGAGACTCCGTCTCAAAAAAAAAAAAAAAAAAAGTTGGAATTCAACCTTCCTGAGCCACTAGTGCTGAGGGGCCGGAAAGATTCAGATTGGTTCCTCTTGAGAGCTGTGGATCCTTGTCCTGTCTCTGCTATTCCTACCAGAAGCCCTGCCAAAAACCTATCTTGCCATGCCGTTGAGAAGAGATGCTTTACCTGCAAGTACAGGCCTTGGCAGCCTGGCACAGGAGCTATACCCTGAGCAGCCCCAACAATGTGCCACATCCTCAGATGTGCTCCACACGCCCCATCACACCTCAACACAGTCAGGCATGCCTTTGCCACACTCAGACATTCCGCACACAAGACACGCTCTCATCTACTCCAACGTGTCCCTTGGGTTCAGAAACAACTGATGGCCATCAGATTCCCCTTACACGAAGGGGCGTGCTTGCCATGAAGACACGCTCAAACATGCTATGACACGCCTGACAACGCAGGGCACACACACACCCAAACATGCTTTCATGGGGGCCAGGCAGGTCTCCAGGCTCTGCCAGAGTCTACACGCCCGTGGCCACCTTGCCCTTCCAGATGGATTGATGGGCGGCAGGGAGAAGGCTGTTATAAATTAAACATTGAGACACTGTCCTGAACACCAGGCTCTGCCATCCATTCATTGGCTGGTTCCCTCCCAGGAGGCCTGTGGCATGCAGGGTGGGGGGAGAGGGCAGGGGAAGTGGCTTGCTAATTAATTAGTCCTAATTGAGATATCTTTGCAAATATTCCTTTATTGAAGGACACCATTCCATCCCGTTTCCTGGGAATTTGTTGCCTCTATGTGTCCCTGCCCTGAGTATGGCAGAAATGACAAGACAAGAAAGAGCGCTCCTAAGAGCTGCTCGAACCTTAGCTGTGTTTCTGATCATGGCAGGCAGCACTGGGGACAGGAGGGAAGGCTCAGAGATTCAGAGATCCCAGGCGGAGGGGCAGAGAATTAGGCAAGGGGAGATGCAGGAACTCAAATACAAACCGAGCTGCAGAGTCAGAGATACAGACTCTGAAATACAGGAAGAGAGAGACGCAGGCAGAGAAACTTGCAACTGGGGAGGACCAGAGTGGGGACAGATGGACACGCGGCTGGGCAGACAAACCTCCCCTCTGCCTTTTCCCGCCTGGCTTGGCCTCCCCCATCTCCTGGGCAATCCACTCTCTGCAGCGGCAGGCAGCGGTAACAATCAGGCCTGATTCCTTTTGGCCCTAGCTACCCTCCCCTTCCCTCTCCTCCCCCAATCACTCCTGTAATCATCTCCCTTGTTCAAAATGAGCTTCTGCAGCTGCAGCCCAGACAGCTGTTCCATCTTGGAGTCAGTACTGGGCCTGGTGGCTGGGTCCTAGAGGGACGCCCTCCCGAGTGGCAGCAGGGGAGGGGTAATGGTGCTGGGGGCAGAGGGGGCAAGGGGTCACCCGGAGCTTGGAAGTCCACCTCCATCTCCAGTCAACGCTTGGCCCCATCACCAGCATACCCCGGGGCTCCAGACACTCCCAACGCCTCTCTTTGGGGCCCTCAAGAGAGGTGGTCTGGGGCCGGGCGTGGTGGTTCACGCCTGTAATCCTAGCGCTTTGGGTAGCTGAGGCGGGTGGATCACTTGAGGTCAGGAGTTTGAGACCAGCCTGGCCAACATGCTGAAACCCCATCTCTACTAAAAATACAAAAATTAGCTGGGCGTGGTGGTACACTCCCATAGTACCAGCTACTCAGGAGGCTGAGGCATGAGAATCGCTTGAACCCAGGAGGTGACTGAGGGAGGTTGCAGTGAGCCAAGATGCCACTGCACTCCAGCCTGGGTGAGAGCGAGATTCCATCTCAAAATAAAAGAATAAAACAAACAAACAAACAAACAAATAAGAGAGGTGGTCTGGGTCATCCTGCCCTCTGTCACCAAATCCTTCCTAACATCCAACACAGGTCCTGGCCCTAGAAGCCTCTCTCATCTAAGAATTCTAGTCTGTTTCCCAGGGTCCCCGTCAGGGTCCTATGGTGAGATGGAGGTAGAATCCCAGAGATAGACACAGAGAGACATGGAGAGACAGACATGAATGAGATAAACGAACAGATATAGGTCAGGCATGGTGGCTTACGCCTGTAATCCCAACACT
>NW_022095819.1:0-8523 GCF_006542625.1 Nomascus leucogenys | reverse complement strand
GTGTTTCAGAACTCTCAATCAAAAGTAAGGTTCAAACTCGTTATTTGAATGCACAGAACAGAAGAAGTTTCACAGATAGCTTCTGTTTTTTTATGTGAAATATCCTTTTCCACTATAGTCCTCTTAGCGCCCTGAATGTCCACTTGTATTTTCTACAGAAAGAGTGTTTCAGAACTGCTCAATCAAAATTGAGGTTCAACTCTGTTAGTTGAATGCACAGAACAGAAAGAAGTTTCACAGATTTCTTCTGTGAAGTTTTTATTTGAAAATATTCCTTTTCCCACTATAGGCCTCTTAGCGCCCTGAATGTCCACTTGCATTTTCTACAGAAAGAGTGTTTCAGAACTGCTCAATCAAAAGTAAAGGTTCAAACTCTGTTAGTTGAATGCAAGAACAGAAAGAAGTTTCACAGAATGCTTCTGTGTAGTTTTTATTTGAAGATATTACTTTTTCCGCTGTAGGCCTCTTAGCGCTCCGAAGGTCCACGTCCATTTTCTACAGAAAGAGTGTTTCAGAACTGCTCAATCAAAGTAAGGTTCAACTCTGTTAGTTGAATGCACAGAACAGAAAGAAGTTTCACAGATTGCTTCTGTATAGTTTTTGTTTGAAGATATTCCTTTTTCTACTATGGGCCTCTTAGCGCCATGAATGTCCACTTGCATTTTCTACAGAAAGAGTGTTTCAGAACTGCTCAATCAAAACTTAGGTTCAACTCTGTTAGTTGAATGCACAGAACAGAGAGAAGTTTCACAGATATCTTCTGTGTAGTTTTTATTTGAACCTATTCCTTTTTCCACTATAGGCCTCTTAGCGCCCTGAATGTCCACTTGTATTTTCTACAGAAAGAGTGTTTCAGAACTGCTCAATCAAAACTAAGGTTCAACTCTGTTAGTTGAAAGCACAGAACAGAAAGAAGTTTCACAGATTGCTTCTTTGTAGTTTTTGTTTGAAGATATTCCCTTGTCCACTATAGGCCTCTTAGAGCCATGAATGTCCACTTGCATTTTCTACAGAAAGAGTGTTTCAGAACTGTTCAATCAAAATTAAGGTTCAACTGTGTTAGTTTAAAGAACAGAACCGTAAGAAGTTTCACAGATTGCTTCTGTGTAATTTTTATTTGAAGGTGTTCCTTTTTCCACCATAGGCCTCTTAGCGCCCTGAATGTCCACTTGCATTTTCTACAGAAAGGGTGTTTCAGAACTGCTCAATCAAATGTAAGGTTGAACTCTGTCAGTTGAATGCACAGAACTGTAAGATGTTTCACAGATAGCTTCTTTGTAGTTTTTATTTGAACATATACCTTTCTCAACTATAGGCCTCTTAGCGCCCTGAATGTTCACATGCATTTTCTGCAGAAAGAGTGTTTCATTACTTCTCAATATAAACTAAGGTTCAACTCTGTTAGTTGAATGCACAGAACAGTAAGAAGTTTCACAGATTTCTTCTGTGTAGTTTTTATTTGAACATATTCATTTTTCCGCTATAGGCCTCTTAGCGCCCTGAATGTTCACTTGCATTTTCTACAGAAAGAGTGTTTCAGAACTGCTCAATAATAACTAAGGTTCAACTCTGTTAGTTGAATGCACAGAACAGTAAGAAGTTTCGCAGATTGCTTCTGTGCAGTTTTTATTTGAAAATATTCCTTTTTCCAGTATAGGCCTCTTAGCTCCCTGAATGTCCAATTGCATTTTCTATAGAAAGGGTGTTTCAGAAGTGCTCAATCAAAAGTAAGGTTCAACTCTGTTAGATGAATGCAAAGAACAGAAAGAAGTTTCACAGAATCCTTCTGTGTAGTTTGTATTTGAAAGTATTCCTTTTTCCGCTATAGGCCTCTTAGCGCTCCGAAGGTCCACTTGCATTTTCTACAGAAAGAGTGTTTCAGAACTCCTCAATCAAAAGTAAGGTTCAAGTCCTTAGTTGAATGCACAGAACAGACAGAAGTTTCACAGATAGATTCTGTGTAGTTTTTATGTGAACTTTTTCTTTTTTCCACTATAGTCCTCTTAGCGCCTTGAATGTCCACTTGTATTTTCTACAGAAAGAGTGTTTCAGAACTGCTCAATCAAAACTGAGGTTCAACTCTGTTAGTTGAATGCACAGAACAGTAAGAAGTTTCACAGATTTCTTCTGTGCAGTTTTTATTTGAAAATATTCCTTTTCCACTATAGGCCGCATAGCGCCCTGAATGTCCAATTGCATTTTCTACAGAAAGAGTGTTTCAGAACTGCTCAATCAAAATTAAGGTTAAACTCTGTTAGTTGAATGCACAGAACAGAAAGAAGTTTCACAGAATGCTTCTGTGTAGTTTGTATTTGAAGGTATTACTTTTTCCGCTATAGGCCTCTTAGCGCTCCGAAGGTCCACTTGCATTTTCTACAGAAAGAGTGTTTCAGAACTTCTCAATCAAAAGTAAGGTTCAACTCCGTTATTTGAATGCACAGAACAGAGAGAAGTTTCACAGATAGCTTCTGTGTAGTTTTTATGTGAACTTTTTCCTTTTTCCACTATAGTCCTCTTAGCGCCCTGAATGTCCACTTGTATTTTCTACAGAAAGAGTGTTTCAGAACTGCTCAATCAAAATTGAGGTTCAACTCTGTTAGTTGAATGCACAGAACAGTAAGAAGTTTCACAGATTTCTTCTGTGCAGTTTTTATTTGAAAATATTCCTTTTCCACTATAGGCCTCTTAGCGCCCTGAATGTCCACTTGCATTTTCTACAGAAAGAGTGTTTCAGAACTGCTCAATCAAAAGTAAAGTTAAACTCTGTTAGTTGAATGCAATGAACAGAAAGAAGTTTCACAGAATGCTTCTGTGTAGTTTTTATTTGAAGATATTACTTTTTCCGCTGTAGGCCTCTTAGCGCTCCGAAGGTCCACGTCCATTTTCTACAGAAAGAGTGTTTCAGAACTGCTCAATCAAAAGTAAGGTTCAACTCTGTTAGTTGAATGCACAGAACAGAAAGAAGTTTCACAGATTGCTTCTGTATAGTTTTTGTTTGAAGATATTCCTTTTTCTACTATGGGCCTCTTAGCGCCATGAATGTCCACTTGCATTTTCTACAGAAAGAGTGTTTCAGAACTGCTCAATCCAAACTAAGGTTCAACTCTGTTAGTTGAATGCACAGAACAGAGAGAAGTTTCACAGATATCTTCTGTGTAGTTTTTATTTGAACCTATTCCTTTTTCCACTATAGGCCTCTTAGCGCCCTGAATGTCCACTTGTATTTTCTACAGAAAGAGTGTTTCAGAACTGCTCAATCAAAACTAAGGTTCAACTCTGTTAGTTGAAAGCACAGAACAGAAAGAAGTTTCACAGATTGCTTCTTTGTAGTTTTTGTTTGAAGATATTCCCTTGTCCACTATAGGCCTCTTAGAGCCATGAATGTCCACTTGCATTTTCTACAGAAAGAGTGTTTCAGAACTGTTCAATCAAAATTAAGGTTCAACTGTGTTAGTTTAAAGAACAGAACCGTAAGAAGTTTCACAGATTGCTTCTGTGTAATTTTTATTTGAAGGTGTTCCTTTTTCCACCATAGGCCTCTTAGCGCCCTGAATGTCCACTTGCATTTTCTACAGAAAGGGTGTTTCAGAACTGCTCAATCAAATGTAAGGTTGAACTCTGTCAGTTGAATGCACAGAACTGTAAGATGTTTCACAGATAGCTTCTTTGTAGTTTTTATTTGAACATATACCTTTCTCAACTATAGGCCTCTTAGCGCCCTGAATGTTCACATGCATTTTCTGCAGAAAGAGTGTTTCATTACTTCTCAATATAAACTAAGGTTCAACTCTGTTAGTTGAATGCACAGAACAGTAAGAAGTTTCACAGATTTCTTCTGTGTAGTTTTTATTTGAACATATTCATTTTTCCGCTATAGGCCTCTTAGCGCCCTGAATGTTCACTTGCATTTTCTACAGAAAGAGTGTTTCAGAACTGCTCAATAATAACTAAGGTTCAACTCTGTTAGTTGAATGCACAGAACAGTAAGAAGTTTCGCAGATTGCTTCTGTGCAGTTTTTATTTGAAAATATTCCTTTTTCCAGTATAGGCCTCTTAGCTCCCTGAATGTCCAATTGCATTTTCTATAGAAAGGGTGTTTCAGAAGTGCTCAATCAAAAGTAAGGTTCAACTCTGTTAGATGAATGCAAAGAACAGAAAGAAGTTTCACAGAATCCTTCTGTGTAGTTTGTATTTGAAAGTATTCCTTTTTCCGCTATAGGCCTCTTAGCGCTCCGAAGGTCCACTTGCATTTTCTACAGAAAGAGTGTTTCAGAACTCCTCAATCAAAAGTAAGGTTCAAGTCCGTTAGTTGAATGCACAGAACAGACAGAAGTTTCACAGATAGATTCTGTGTAGTTTTTATGTGAACTTTTTCTTTTTTCCACTATAGTCCTCTTAGCGCCTTGAATGTCCACTTGTATTTTCTACAGAAAGAGTGTTTCAGAACTGCTCAATCAAAACTGAGGTTCAACTCTGTTAGTTGAATGCACAGAACAGTAAGAAGTTTCACAGATTTCTTCTGTGCAGTTTTTATTTGAAAATATTCCTTTTCCACTATAGGCCGCATAGCGCCCTGAATGTCCAATTGCATTTTCTACAGAAAGAGTGTTTCAGAACTGCTCAATCAAAATTAAGGTTAAACTCTGTTAGTTGAATGCACAGAACAGAAAGAAGTTTCACAGAATGCTTCTGTGTAGTTTGTATTTGAAGGTATTACTTTTTCCGCTATAGGCCTCTTAGCGCTCCGAAGGTCCACTTGCATTTTCTACAGAAAGAGTGTTTCAGAACTTCTCAATCAAAAGTAAGGTTCAACTCCGTTATTTGAATGCACAGAACAGAGAGAAGTTTCACAGATAGCTTCTGTGTAGTTTTTATGTGAACTTTTTCCTTTTTCCACTATAGTCCTCTTAGCGCCCTGAATGTCCACTTGTATTTTCTACAGAAAGAGTGTTTCAGAACTGCTCAATCAAAATTGAGGTTCAACTCTGTTAGTTGAATGCACAGAACAGTAAGAAGTTTCACAGATTTCTTCTGTGCAGTTTTTATTTGAAAATATTCCTTTTCCACTATAGGCCTCTTAGCGCCCTGAATGTCCACTTGCATTTTCTACAGAAAGAGTGTTTCAGAACTGCTCAATCAAAAGTAAAGTTAAACTCTGTTAGTTGAATGCAATGAACAGAAAGAAGTTTCACAGAATGCTTCTGTGTAGTTTTTATTTGAAGATATTACTTTTTCCGCTGTAGGCCTCTTAGCGCTCCGAAGGTCCACGTCCATTTTCTACAGAAAGAGTGTTTCAGAACTGCTCAATCAAAAGTAAGGTTCAACTCTGTTAGTTGAATGCACAGAACAGAAAGAAGTTTCACAGATTGCTTCTGTATAGTTTTTGTTTGAAGATATTCCTTTTTCTACTATGGGCCTCTTAGCGCCATGAATGTCCACTTGCATTTTCTACAGAAAGAGTGTTTCAGAACTGCTCAATCCAAACTAAGGTTCAACTCTGTTAGTTGAATGCACAGAACAGAGAGAAGTTTCACAGATATCTTCTGTGTAGTTTTTATTTGAACCTATTCCTTTTTCCACTATAGGCCTCTTAGCGCCCTGAATGTCCACTTGTATTTTCTACAGAAAGAGTGTTTCAGAACTGCTCAATCAAAACTAAGGTTCAACTCTGTTAGTTGAAAGCACAGAACAGAAAGAAGTTTCACAGATTGCTTCTTTGTAGTTTTTGTTTGAAGATATTCCCTTGTCCACTATAGGCCTCTTAGAGCCATGAATGTCCACTTGCATTTTCTACAGAAAGAGTGTTTCAGAACTGTTCAATCAAAATTAAGGTTCAACTGTGTTAGTTTAAAGAACAGAACCGTAAGAAGTTTCACAGATTGCTTCTGTGTAATTTTTATTTGAAGGTGTTCCTTTTTCCACCATAGGCCTCTTAGCGCCCTGAATGTCCACTTGCATTTTCTACAGAAAGGGTGTTTCAGAACTGCTCAATCAAATGTAAGGTTGAACTCTGTCAGTTGAATGCACAGAACTGTAAGATGTTTCACAGATAGCTTCTTTGTAGTTTTTATTTGAACATATACCTTTCTCAACTATAGGCCTCTTAGCGCCCTGAATGTTCACATGCATTTTCTGCAGAAAGAGTGTTTCATTACTTCTCAATATAAACTAAGGTTCAACTCTGTTAGTTGAATGCACAGAACAGTAAGAAGTTTCACAGATTTCTTCTGTGTAGTTTTTATTTGAACATATTCATTTTTCCGCTATAGGCCTCTTAGCGCCCTGAATGTTCACTTGCATTTTCTACAGAAAGAGTGTTTCAGAACTGCTCAATAATAACTAAGGTTCAACTCTGTTAGTTGAATGCACAGAACAGTAAGAAGTTTCGCAGATTGCTTCTGTGCAGTTTTTATTTGAAAATATTCCTTTTTCCAGTATAGGCCTCTTAGCTCCCTGAATGTCCAATTGCATTTTCTATAGAAAGGGTGTTTCAGAAGTGCTCAATCAAAAGTAAGGTTCAACTCTGTTAGATGAATGCAAAGAACAGAAAGAAGTTTCACAGAATCCTTCTGTGTAGTTTGTATTTGAAAGTATTCCTTTTTCCGCTATAGGCCTCTTAGCGCTCCGAAGGTCCACTTGCATTTTCTACAGAAAGAGTG
Source organism: Nomascus leucogenys (assembly GCF_006542625.1). NCBI lineage: Eukaryota > Metazoa > Chordata > Mammalia > Primates > Hylobatidae > Nomascus > Nomascus leucogenys. The sequence goes on along the minus strand of NW_022095819.1, from coordinate 1,864 downwards.
TTTCAGAACTCCTCAATCAAAAGTAAGGTTCAAGTCCGTTAGTTGAATGCACAGAACAGACAGAAGTTTCACAGATAGATTCTGTGTAGTTTTTATGTGAACTTTTTCTTTTTTCCACTATAGTCCTCTTAGCGCCTTGAATGTCCACTTGTATTTTCTACAGAAAGAGTGTTTCAGAACTGCTCAATCAAAACTGAGGTTCAACTCTGTTAGTTGAATGCACAGAACAGTAAGAAGTTTCACAGATTTCTTCTGTGCAGTTTTTATTTGAAAATATTCCTTTTCCACTATAGGCCGCATAGCGCCCTGAATGTCCAATTGCATTTTCTACAGAAAGAGTGTTTCAGAACTGCTCAATCAAAATTAAGGTTAAACTCTGTTAGTTGAATGCACAGAACAGAAAGAAGTTTCACAGAATGCTTCTGTGTAGTTTGTATTTGAAGGTATTACTTTTTCCGCTATAGGCCTCTTAGCGCTCCGAAGGTCCACTTGCATTTTCTACAGAAAGAGTGTTTCAGAACTTCTCAATCAAAAGTAAGGTTCAACTCCGTTATTTGAATGCACAGAACAGAGAGAAGTTTCACAGATAGCTTCTGTGTAGTTTTTATGTGAACTTTTTCCTTTTTCCACTATAGTCCTCTTAGCGCCCTGAATGTCCACTTGTATTTTCTACAGAAAGAGTGTTTCAGAACTGCTCAATCAAAATTGAGGTTCAACTCTGTTAGTTGAATGCACAGAACAGTAAGAAGTTTCACAGATTTCTTCTGTGCAGTTTTTATTTGAAAATATTCCTTTTCCACTATAGGCCTCTTAGCGCCCTGAATGTCCACTTGCATTTTCTACAGAAAGAGTGTTTCAGAACTGCTCAATCAAAAGTAAAGTTAAACTCTGTTAGTTGAATGCAATGAACAGAAAGAAGTTTCACAGAATGCTTCTGTGTAGTTTTTATTTGAAGATATTACTTTTTCCGCTGTAGGCCTCTTAGCGCTCCGAAGGTCCACGTCCATTTTCTACAGAAAGAGTGTTTCAGAACTGCTCAATCAAAAGTAAGGTTCAACTCTGTTAGTTGAATGCACAGAACAGAAAGAAGTTTCACAGATTGCTTCTGTATAGTTTTTGTTTGAAGATATTCCTTTTTCTACTATGGGCCTCTTAGCGCCATGAATGTCCACTTGCATTTTCTACAGAAAGAGTGTTTCAGAACTGCTCAATCCAAACTAAGGTTCAACTCTGTTAGTTGAATGCACAGAACAGAGAGAAGTTTCACAGATATCTTCTGTGTAGTTTTTATTTGAACCTATTCCTTTTTCCACTATAGGCCTCTTAGCGCCCTGAATGTCCACTTGTATTTTCTACAGAAAGAGTGTTTCAGAACTGCTCAATCAAAACTAAGGTTCAACTCTGTTAGTTGAAAGCACAGAACAGAAAGAAGTTTCACAGATTGCTTCTTTGTAGTTTTTGTTTGAAGATATTCCCTTGTCCACTATAGGCCTCTTAGAGCCATGAATGTCCACTTGCATTTTCTACAGAAAGAGTGTTTCAGAACTGTTCAATCAAAATTAAGGTTCAACTGTGTTAGTTTAAAGAACAGAACCGTAAGAAGTTTCACAGATTGCTTCTGTGTAATTTTTATTTGAAGGTGTTCCTTTTTCCACCATAGGCCTCTTAGCGCCCTGAATGTCCACTTGCATTTTCTACAGAAAGGGTGTTTCAGAACTGCTCAATCAAATGTAAGGTTGAACTCTGTCAGTTGAATGCACAGAACTGTAAGATGTTTCACAGATAGCTTCTTTGTAGTTTTTATTTGAACATATACCTTTCTCAACTATAGGCCTCTTAGCGCCCTGAATGTTCACATGCATTT
>NW_022095818.1:0-19883 GCF_006542625.1 Nomascus leucogenys | reverse complement strand
ACCTGCGGAGGGGCCCAAAGGGAGGCCCTTTGAGTCTGAGGCCACGGTGGGGTCAAAAGAGGTCAATGAGGAATCCTGCTTTAGGGACAGCAGGACGACCTCTGACTCCTTCTTCTCCTTCACCAAGGGACCCTGAAGATCCGGCTCTCTGTCTGGGGGCAAGGCTACCCCGAGACAAGGACAGATTGCCCATCAGAGAAGGAGCAGAATTAGGTAGAGGGCCTTGGAATTTAGAATATAGGCTACAGTGCTAGAGGCAAGGCAGCCTCAGACCCTCAGGAGATAGCCAGGGAGAAAGTGGTGCTGTAACTGGGCTGGAGCCGAGAGGTCACAGGCCCAGAACCCTGGCCCTGGGGAAGGGACCGATCTGATCCATTGCTCTCCCACCCCAGCCCAGGCCCTCACCCTGCGATGACGATGAAAAAGTCAAGCCGGTTCCAAGTGTCTCCCAGGTAACACTTTTTCCCAAAGATGCCCAAGGCCACCATCTTCACCACCATCTCCACGGCAAAGAAGGCAAAGATGAAGTCATCAAAGGCCTGATGTGGGGACAAGAGGTGGCTGAAACTGAGACGTGGGTGAGGGAATACTCTCTAGTCCCACCCTAGCCCCCACCAGTTGGGTCAGGGCCTCTTGCAGAGGAGTAGGGGTATTAAGATTAGGAGGGGCCAACCCCCCAACACACACACACACACACGCACACACACACACACACACTCACCTGCAGGATCCGGCAGCGCTGGGAGTCACAGGCGATGTCCTCGCATGGCCGGAACATGCCCAGGGTCACGCAGTTGAGAAGGATGACCAACATACTGATGCGCTCAAACCAGGTACTGGCAGTCAAGGAAGCAGCTGGCCAAGGCTGGAGCTGAGGCTGCCCCCCCCCGCCACCCTAACACCTCCTCCTCGTTTACCTCCTGGCTCCATCTGAGGCGAAGCAGGTGTGGTGCCAGGGCCCTGACATACACGTCAGACCAGCCCCCAGCCCCAGACTCCCCATTAGAGAAGGGGAGTCCCACCTTGGTCATCTCACCTCTCTGGACCCAGCTTCCTCATCTGTAAAGGAAGACAAGCCACAAATACCCTGACTATTTGCACAAGCCATTTGGGGAATAAATCGATCATGCCTGTGGAAATGCCAGACACCATGAGTTTGCTGCAGAATCTGAATCCTATTCTCCCTACCTCACAGGGTAGATGTGAGAAGCAAATGAGATACTGTATGTGAATGTGTTATACAAACCTAAAGTCGGATTATGCCTGCCTTACAGTTTACCAAGCACTTTCACACAATGCCACAGCTGATGCTCACAACAGCCCTGTGAAATATCTGGGGTAGATCATTTTCTTCCCCAGAACTCGAGGAAGTTGAGGCCAAGGAATGCCGAAGTCATGTGCTGAAGGTCACCCGAGAAGCCAGGATGAGACGGTGGTTTCCAAACTCCTGATCTATGATAGTTTCCTCTGCACACCATAGCTGCTTAGGCGGGCAGAACGGCCTGTCATGACCGCCCTGGCACTAGGTGGAAGGCAGACATCCACAGCTGCAGTCCTCCCTGCTACAGCACCAGAGCCCGGGGCTCCCTCTTCCACCACCAGCCTCCCAACCTCTCAACACCCTCAGATGACCACTAGGCATATTCACACATTTAAATATTGAGGACCCATTATGTGTCAGGCACCATGCTGGGCATAGCTCCCAAGCCGTGCAGAGTGGACAATGTCTACCCCCTCCCCCAAGAGGCCATTGCCGCCATCACACCTGCTTGTGGCTTCCAGCCCAGACCAGCCAAAACAGCAAGCGGGAGAGAGGGGTTCTTTCTAAACCCCGGGTCTTTCCACACAGTGGATTCTATGGAGTGACTCATTTCCAGCCCATCAGCAGGAGAATGTACAAAACGGCCTTCAGACCTTAGAAGATTCCAGGCACTGGACTCCCAGTTAAATGACCAAGTATCCTATTTTCTTTAAGGAAAATATGAGAAGGGTGGGGAAGAGTAAAGAGGCTAGAAAAGATCAGAGAGCAGGAGATTGGGGAAAGGAGACCAGAGACCCCCTGGGGAATGGGGATGGGGAGGTATGCAGCTCCTGGCATGACCCAGCAAGCCAGACTCTGTAGGGCCCAGGGCAGAACTTCTGGAATGAGAAGACTTTGGCCAGGCATGAAGAGGCCAGCATGAATGTTCAGGAACCTATGGACCTTCCTCCCAGCTAGTCGCAGCCATAGCCCATCTCTGTTCTGACTCCCAAGCCACATGCCCTCCCCCATAGCCCATGACTCCCTCAAATCCCTGACAGCCCTCCCCCTTGTCTTCTCCACCACCCAGGCCCTTCTGCCCTAGACTCACATGCTTGCTCGCCACCTGTCCGTGGTACCCCGAGAGTCCTAATGCACTGCAGTTTCCCTAACCCCCACCCCCTTACAAGAATAAGAGGGTTTAAAAAAAAAGTTCTAGGTTTTTGGGGGTAAGCAGATGACAGAGAGGAAATAAAAAGTGCTCTGTTTCCACAGAATTGTTTTTCTGAGTAGAGCCGGAGTGCAGTGGATCTCTCCCCAGAATGGGAGTCAGCCAGGGGTCACCCTGGAAAAAGGGGGACAGGAAGGGAGCCATCATTTGGAAAGGGAAAGACACAGTTTCCCTTAAGAACTGGTCTGCTTTCCCCATGCAGGTCCCCTCCTCCCCTCTGCAGGGAAAGGGGGGTCTGGAAGGAGCCCATGTGAGCAAATGTCTCTGTGTGGAGGGAGTAGATCTCTGAGGAAGAGGGGCTCCCAGGACATCTGCTTGGACCCCTCTAATGGCAGAGTTCCACCAAGTTAGTCATCTGTGCACTTGTCGACCTCTCCTGCTGAGCTGGGGCTCCTGACAGGCAGGGGCACTCTAATACGTCTTTAGATCCCCTACGGAGCTTGCTGTAGTGCCTGGCACAGAGCAGATGATCAATACCTGGGAAGACTGAATGAATGAACGAACGAATCAACAAATCAATCAGTCTCCCTGCCTAGAAGCCAGATGTGTGTCCCCATTCAGGTTTTCCTGCCTTGTTTCCCTTGATAGAGGTGAACTGCTTATAACTGGGGGAAGGTACAGAAGTGACCCCACAGAGGAGCTGCCCCTCTTTCTGTCCCCACCTTACCCAGGCTCAGACTGGATGCCTCTTACGGGCAAAGTCTGCCCTCAAATAACCTCATGCACAGCTCTTGACCATGTCAGCCCCTTCTTAAGGGTCCCTTGGCAATTCAGCCTACTTCCAAGTAACATCCTGCCCACCCTCTACAGCTCTCCTTCCACGCCAGGTAAGCATAAACGGACAGGGAAGAGACCAAGGCACACGACAATTTGGGACAATCTGAATAGAGGAATAATTAATGGGGGGGTCTTTCACTCTTCTCAGAGTAGGGCTCGTTTCCTTGGGAACATGGCAGTATGTCACTGTGTGATGTTCTTCTGTTGCCATAACGACAGGAGGATGTGTCACCAGGTGGTGTGGATTTGTTGTCATGGTAAAAAGAGACCCCTCTCACATGATCTCCCCTTACTGAGGCTGTTGTCTTGTCCTTATGCAGGGGAGGAGAATCAGGGAGACCCACAGGTTATCAGGTTGGGGGGAAACCATGTGACAGATCCCCATGGTAACCAAGGGAACGGGGGACACTGGTTGCCATAGTGACTATGAGAGACCTGTGCAGTCACATGTCTACTGTTGCTATGGTGACTGTCCGGGCTGGAGTGGATCCCAAAGAGGGGGTAGGAGAGGGGAGGATCTTTCTTCTCCCCACAACCCACCATCAAAAGCAGAGAAAAAGGAAACGGCAGAGAGAGGAACCCCACTTCCATCCCTCCTCCTTTCCTCCCTCCTGGGAGAGAGAATTAGAGCATGTTATCTCCACAAATGAGTCCTCTGTGTGGGGCTTTATCTAGATAGAGCCCTTGCTTAGCCTGGCAGCCGCAAGGGTGAGGAAAGTAGGGAGAGGAGGGGGTGGCTGGGACACCTCTAGGGGCACAGGGGCTTTGGGCATGAGCTGAGAAGGGAAGCAGGCCCTCCAGCTGCCCCATTCCCACCTAGGAGCCTGGAAATGTGAGATTAAGGAACGTTGAAGAGAAAATGGGCCTGGACCCAGGAGTCCTGGCCTTCTAGTAAATGAGGAGGTGGGGGGGGAGGTCCTTGCCTCACCCATCCCACAGAGAGGCTCCCGGTGTCTATCGGATTCGGCAACCCCTAGGGTAACTGGGGATGTAGGGGCTCCGCCCTGCTCCAAAGCTCAAAGGGGGATTCCCCCAGCAGAACCCCCCCACTCCTACAAGCCTATTTCCCTGTGCTTCCCCCTCACCACGCTTCAGTGCATGGGTGTAGGGGGAGAGAGGCTTCCAGCTGAATTGAAAACTGAAGCTCACAGAAAGGCAGCCGGCTCCACCCAGAGACAGAGACATGAGACACAGAGACACAAGAGAGACGGCCTGCTGGAATCTTTGGAAGGGGAAATAGGCCAGAAATCTGATTCAAACGTCTGTGACTCTGTGTGTGTGTGTGCGTGTGTGCGTGTGTGTGCGCGCGCGTGCGCATGTCTGCGTGTGAGCAGTTGTGTCTGTCGCCATCCTGGCTGAGGCAGGCAGGGCGGGGTGAGTGCTGGGCGGGAGCAGGCGAGGGTGAGGGGGGGCTGTGTGGTGGGGGTAATCCCAGGAATGGCTCCAACTGGCACTACGGGTGATGGGGAGTCCCCCAGCAAAGTGGTGGAGCAGAGCGGGTGGGAAGGAGTGTGTGTGTGACCCAGAAGGAAAGTGGGCCTGGGGCAGAAAGCATGCCAAGGGGTGATCTGGCCCCCCTCAATCCCATTCAATTCTCCAGCCCCAGCCCTTCTCCCCAGAATCTCCTCTGGCGAGCTTAGGGTTTGGAAATTAAATTGGAGGAGGGAATTGATGAAGAGACAGGAAGAACACTCCCCCCACCATTTCCTCTGAGGACAGAAATGGAGAATTCTCCCTAGGTAAGAGAAATAGGCAGACTGGGGGCATTGGGACAGTGTGGCAAGGAAGGCTCCAGAAACTCCTGTGCCCCCACCTCTCTAGAGGGACACACTCAGACACACAGAGTGACGCACAGTCACTCACTCACACTCACTTCTGGAAGCCATTAGGGCTCCTGCCGTTCAGGCCTCCCCCCCTCTCCTCCCCCCACTCCTGGCAGGCTCCCCTCTCCCCCTCTGGCCGCCCCCCCACCCCCCTCTCTCGGCATCCCAAATGCCAGCCTGTGATTTCCAAATGAGAAAAAGCTGTGCTGGGCTCTGAGCTTGGAGAAACTCCTACACAAACTTCCAGATGTGACACAACAGCCAGAGAGGGAATGCGGAGGAACTCCTCCCCGAGAGGGGAGTGCGCTCCCTCACACTTGCAGGAACACATATTGGAAAGGCCAGCATGCTCCCCTTCGATCTGAGGCAGGGGTGACTGTCTGCCAGTACCCCTGCTCTCCACACCAAAGCTTGCACTTCTGTGCCTTTTGCTGTCCTCCCTTGCAACAGACACACACACACACACACACACACACACACACACACACACACACACTTCCTACCTGGGTCTAGATCTCTCTAGGAAACCTGGTCTCTTAAAAAGGAGAGGCCAAGAAGTAGAATGTGCCAAGAAAAGCCTAACTAGCTTCAGTTAGTTGGGGGGTGGAGGGGAGTGTCCTTATGTCCCTCTGGCTCAGAGGTGTAGATGGACCCTCCTGAAGCCTTCGGGGAGTCACAGACACCACAAAGAGAAAAAAGGAGGCCCAGGAGGCAGTTCAGAGTCCCTCTGGCAGCAAAAATACAGGTGTCTCTTGGTACTTGGGTAGGATGGCAGTGGTGAGGGGCACAGCTTAGGCAGTCCCCTGCCAAAAAATTGTTCTCAACCCATCCTCAGCCAACCCAGGCTTCTCCAGACCTAGTAATTCTGATGCCCCACACCTGACTACCACTCCCCCGGGGGAAGCTGCTCCCCAACTCCCAAGGTGAGTGCTGTCCTCCCACATCTCCCACATCTCCTGCCAGGCCTCAACACTTGCCCCCGTCCAGAACCCTCAGTGAAGGAGTCTGCCTCCAGACCCTCCACTAGCACCTGGAGATAGGGCAGGCGAGAAGAGATGCTAGCCTAGAGGTCTGTTTTCAGGGAGAGGGGAGAGAAGAGCTCTCTCTACCTCCCCTGGGACCCTTGAGAAGGAGGACATAGAGGTTGATGCTTTTTCCCATTCGTGGAAGGGGTAAATGGTTAGGGGCAGAGAGGAGAGTTGCTCAGAACCCATCCTTTCCAGCCATATCAGTTCTCCATCTCCATCCCTGCCTTGGAGAAAGGGGCCTGGGGGTGGGGGCTCAAACCTCAAGATTGTGCCTATTCAGCAGGAACACAGACCTCTGAGGCCTGCACCTCTCTTTCTGCAGCTCAGAGAGAAAGGAAGAAGGGGCAGTGGATGAGGAGAGGGTGTGATGAGGGGAGCTTCCCAAAGACCCACAAGGTGTAGAGGATGGGGGAGGGGGGGCCACAAGCTCGTCCCTGCTTTGCGCACTAGAGGCAGCAGAGCTGCAGAGAGTGAGGGCGGCACCAACTTTCCACCCCCCCTTCCCCAAAGCAGAGTCCCTGCTAAGCTCACAGGGGCTACAAGGGAGACCTGGGGTCTCCCACCCTGGGTCTATAAGAACCTCTGAGCTGGAAGGAAGGAGCCCAGAGAAGCTGTACAGACCTGGGACGGCAGCAACACCTCCCCTCCACCTTTCCTTCCCCTGGTGGCAGGACCCACTGGGGAGTTTGGGGCCAGGCGTCTGTCAAGTGGCGCTTTGAGCTAGGATCTGACCTGGCTGGGGTCTCCCCTACCACTCCAGCCTGGGCAGACAGGCGGCAGTGCTAAATCCATCTCCCTGGAATGTGGGGCTTGCATTCCCCAAACCTATCCGCGGTGTCTACACTGGGGCGGTGGACCTGAGTCCTCCTTAGTGAACACACTCACAGTATTACTGTCCCCCCAATACTTTCGCAGGCCTGCAGTCCCCCATACCTGGTCTGCAGGAGCACTCTTTATTTGTGAAAGGGGAGGAGTAACCTGGACCAGCATAACCCCATCCCCCACTTGCTAAAAAAGCTCTTGACACAGTCTTTCCCTCCACAAGAAAAATCCAGCACAAAACTCCCCAGCCCAATCTTAAGCACCCTGCATCGAATGGAGATCGGGTAGGAGGCACCCGCGGCACTGGCTCTAGCGGAAAGGGGCTCCACTCCCAGCTCCGGGGGCAGACAGCTCCCTCCACCACATCTTGTTCTCATTCTGCGCCCCTGACATCAGCCGCCGCCGGAATCTCCTTGTTGTGCCTCCAACCCGCGAGGTGGGGGGAGGTGGGCCAGGACCTGGTCCCCGCCCCCAACATCTCCCTCTGGGTCAGTAAAAATCTCAGCCTCAAGGACCAGGTGGGGGGAATCAGACCCTAGAATCCGCCCCAAACTTTGGGGCGGGGGAAGGAGGGAAGCCCAGGAGATTGCGGTCCCCCCTCCTCTGTCCCCGCAGCTTCCTCCCCACCGCCCCCCCCCCCCACCACCACCACCAAACTCGGAAACCAAACCCAGCTCGCTAACCGGCGCGGGCAGAGTAGCAGCTCCCAGGCTCCCGAAGCTTCCCACATCTGGAGGATGACGACCCTCCCCTGCCCACATCTGGAGGGCGTCCAGCTGCGAGCCAGCGGGGCACAGCTCTCTTCTCCTGGCCTGGATCCCACCCCCCACCCAGGAGGACTGAGGTGTGTGTACGCAGGTGGGGTAAGCCCGGGTTACCGACGAGACCTGCTCGCGTCTCTGCTCCCACTCTGGTGCCCCCTCCCCTCCCTGGCAGCCCCCCTCTCATCCGCCCACCCTCCGGGCTCACTTCTCCGACTCACCTGGCGGTGGGTCCTCTTCCCCCCCGACCCTCGGCAGTGCGGCCCGTCCCCCTTCCGACCCCGCGCCTGGCCGTCGTGCCCCGAAGGATATGGGTTACAGACCGTGCGGAGACACCAGCTCCGCGGGCGGCTGTCCTGGCTCAAGTAGAAGAAAACCACCGGGGCCAGCGCCGGGTACGGCAGCCCCTCCGCCTCGGAGTCCGCGCTGCCCGGGTCCTTTTCTGCTGACCCCGGCCCCGGCCGGCCCCCGGCCCCGACAGGTCGTTGAGCCGCATGAAGCTCCGGGGCTGTCCCGACTCCTCGGCGCCCGCTCCATCCTCCTCCTCGTCCATCCTCTAGCCAGCCGGGGCCCTGGGCGGTCCGGAGAGGGCAAGCGGCGCCCCCCGAGGAGGTGTCCTCACGCAAGCCGGGGGGCCCGGCGGGGGGACATCTGGGGGCTCTAGGGCGCAAGCTGAGCCCCCAGGAGGGCCAGTTCAGCCCAGCTCCTCCTGCCCGCAGGGGCATGCTGCCCGGGGCGCCGGGGCGCAGGGAACCCCGCCCGGCGCGAGTCCCGCTTCCCTGCGCCCCTGGGGCTCCCCGGGCCAGCCGGCCGGCTTCCCCCTCACTTTTGTTCCGGCTTCTTCGCTTCGCGCAGGCTCCGGTTTGCCGGATTCGGGCGCTACCCTTCGGCGAAGCCGCCCCGAGGGGGCGAGCGAAAAGGGGGGCAGCGGCAGAGGGCGGGGTCCGGGGAGGGGGGCGCCCCCTCTTTCCCGCTGCACAGCTGGAACCGGATTCTAAGGGGTCAAGCATCGTCCCGATCCGCGCCGGCGGAGGGGGAGGGAGGAGGGATCTGTTTAGGGTGGGCTTGGAGGGGGTGGGGGCGGCTCCTTCCCCCGCCCCCGGCGGGACTCACTGTCCGGAGAGCGGGGAGAGAGTGGGGGGCAGTCCGGCGGATGGAGGCGGAGAATGCTGCCGCCGCAGCCGCCGCGGTGGCTGCCCGCTGCCCGTAGCTGTCGCCGGCGCCACTGCTTCCTCCTCCGGCCGAGACGCGGAGCGAGCCAGCGAAAGCGGCTGGCGAGGAGCGCGGCGCAACACCACAGCTGGATCCCTCACTCCAACTTCAAGCCTCGGCCCCGCCCCCAGACAGCCCCTCAGCCAATCGCCGGACGCCGCCGGCCCCGAGCCGCGCGCCCATTTGGCCCTTCGCCGTGGCAGTGCGGGAGGGAGCGCAGGGAAAGTACCACAGCTGGAATCCGATTCCCACCCCAAAACCCAGGACTGCCCCTCTCCCCTCCTCTTGCCCCTGGGTCCGCTCCCAAGGCTGAAGCCAATCAGACTGCTGCCCAGACCGAACCCACTTTCCTATTGGCCGTTGGGGTCTTTGGGACTCCCTTGGAGGGAGCCCGAAGAATCAGAGTATTCGGCGCGGGGTCCTGGCATAGGGCTGCAGGCCCCAGGCATCCTTTGTCCACGACCCCTGATTTGGGCAGCAGCCGGAGGGCGGAGCTCAGCTCTGGGCGGGCTTGGGGAAGGAGACAGGCGGCACGGGGTGAGGGTTGTGACCAGGGGGTCCCAGAGCGAAATCTCAGGTCTCCATCTAGTTAATCTACGCCCCGGAGTTGAGCTTGGCTGCGGGACTGGGGAAGGGAAGGAGCGGAGCTGGATGTCCTGAGGGTGGGGCTTCAGGCTGGAGGGGCCCAGTCTCGGAGAAACGGGCGGAGCTCGAGAAAGGCTAGGGTAGGCATGGTCTGGGCGTGGCCTCCACAAATCTCTTGGGCTTATTGGTCATGCTCCCTAGTCCAATTCTGAGACTTCGACCCTGACCTCATAACCCTAACCCGCTGGACCTGACCTCACGTTGACGTCCTGGGCTTCATCCCCTTGCCCCTAGGGACCTTTTGAAGGGCGTGGACTCCACGCAGGGGCTTGTGCTTGAACACGTGGCCCCAGGCAGGTTGCGCTGGACCGCAGAGCCGGGATCCCCAGGAGGGGCTGTGGAACAGAGCGAGGACCCCTAAGAAGGAACCTGTGGGGGTCTCGAGTGTGTGGGAGGGGGCGGAAGCACAGAGCTGGGCTTTATCGACTCGACCTTCAAAGTCCCCACTACCGCCACCCCCAACTTCGTGCCTCAGTTTCTCTTAAGTCCATATGTGGCTTAGGGAAAGAGCGTCCGCGGAACTGGAACTTCGCGGGTCTGCCGCCTGCACTCACCTTCACCCTACCGGCAGCGGGCCCTCGTGGGTTTGTGCTTTCCACGCGCGCACACGCACGCGCAGACCCCGGCCCTTGCCCCGCCTACCTCCCGAGTTCTGGGGCTCAGTCGGCTCTAGCTCTCTCCTGCCGCCGGCGCCACTCCAGAAAGCTGCGGGTACCCGGGAGCGGAGCGCCGCGGGTGTGCTGGGCGCCAGTGGAGGGGGGAACAGCGAGGATTAGACGCCGGGAAGCACTTCCCCAACATCTGCGAGAGGTAGACACGGCGGAACCTAGTGGGTCAGTCAGTTCCCTATCCGGAGATTTTGGGGCGCTTGCGCCACTGCGGAGAGGCGGAGGGATGGGCGGGATGACCTCCATCACCACCCCTCACGTTGCTGAGGCCATCACCCCTGGGCGTTGTTCACTCTCCTAAGGCTGCGCCACCCACGCAGCCCCTGCGCACCTCCCGCCACCGCAGAGGGTTGGGGTCGTCTCAGTTCCCGCCCCGGCCGATGGGGGGAGGGGATGGGGGAAGTGGCAGAGTGGCTGCTGCGCCGTCGTCTCCCTGGTTGCCCTTTCGCCGAATCCATGCACCGAGTTGTGCAAATGAGGCCGGGCGGGCTCATTTGCATTTCATGCTAATGAGCAGATCCCCTAAGTGCCTTTTTTTCCTGGCGGGAGTCTCTGCTCTCATTCTGAGTATGCGGCGCCTGAGTCTTGAACCCCGTGCCGTCTTCTGGGAGAGGGGGGCTATTTATGGTTGCTCCGCGCGTCTGACACCTTCTTCCCTCCCAGAGGCCGCAGTCTGCCGGTCGGCCTGCCCTTCCCGCCAGGATAGAGGCCCTGGGGCTGGCGCGAGAAGTAGGGACACTCGTCACCCCTTCTTTGCAGAGGGGAAAATGAGGGCAGAGAGGCTGGCCCAGCCCAACGATCAGGTCCCCTGGTGGTCAGCAGGCCCCACACCCTCATCCATCATCTCGGCCACCCCTGGGCTCTGGACTGAACTCTGTTTTAGAACATGCCCTAAAGGAGGGCAGGCACAAACGCACCATCTGGATAAACTGAGATCCACATGCACTTCCCTGGGTTCAGGACCTAGGGGAGACTGGCCATGCAAGACAGGATCTGATCCCTGTACTCGGCATGTTGGGGCTGATGGCCAGTCGGAGATGCTTACCCTTAGCCTGAGTGCCAGAGAGGAGGCAGAGGCAGGACCCACAGGGAAGGCAAAGAAGACCTGAAACCATCTTTATTTAACTCCAGCCCTCCAAGCCTCAGCTCTGACATCACCTCCTCAGAGTGGCCTTCTTTCCAGCAAGTATTTCAATGTCACTTAAGTGCCAAGGTGCTTAGGATACAGCACCGAGCCAGACACAAGTCTGGAACTTCACAGCACTTAGCCCAGGCTGGGATTATATGTTTGTGTTTGCAGTAATGAAATGATCGTCTCCCCATCTAGGCTCTGTGTTCCCAGAGGGGCTATGTTCATTTTGCTCACTAGGCCTTGTCTAGTGTCGGGCACAAAGTCGTTAAGTGAATGAATGACCTCAGGCAGGGAAAGGGAAACAAAGGGACAAGAAATTCCTTTCTTTGGGCCTCAGTTTCCCAACAAAGACAGTAAGCCTAACTAAGAGCTTTTGTGGGTTTGAGGAAGAACCCCCGCCCCATATATACCCTGCTCAGCCAGCCCCTGCAGCCCCCTCCAGCCCTGCCTTTACCCCTCCCTCACAGCCCATCTGGCTCCCTGCAGAGCTAAGATAATCTTCCCATCTGTGATACCCTTTGCTCAGGGATGATTATCCCATTTAGTCACCTTAACAGCCCTGAGAGCTGGGTGGGTGGCCCCCCACCTTTCAGATAAGGAAGGGGGGTGCTCAGAATGATGAAGTTACTTAAGTGGCTGCCCAAACAGTATGGCCCTGTCTCCAGTGACCCTGGCCCACAGGTGTTCCGCTGGTAGAACCGGGTGCACACTCAAGAGGGACCAGCAAAGGGGAAAGGATGCTGCAGGAACTCTTACAATCCTGCTTCTGAGTGAGATTTATGTGGAACCCTGCCCCCTTTAGAAATTCAAGCACTCCTGGGAGAACTAACCCTTTAAGGAGGTAACTCCTTCTTCCCAACCCATTTACAGAATCCCATCATCTCATCCCAGGAGGGAGAGAGGAGCTGCCGAGCAGAAAGCAGACTGGCTGCAGGGACAGAAGACACCAAGGGCACCCTCCCCCACAGCTGCGCCTGGACCTCCTTCGAGAAGAGGAAGCCTTAGGGGTCTTTATTGTACCCTCAAGACCCCAGAGAGAACCAGAAGTGCTGAGGGGTCGCAGGCAGGTCTCTTACCCTCTCTGGGCCTCGAATATTTATCCATACGAGGCTGAAGGTACCTGCCTCACAACTCATTCATGAGGGTCAACGGGGACAACAGTGGCAAGAGGGCTTGGCACACTGTCCAGCCTGTTCCAAAGCCAGGGCTGGGGCTGCCAAAAAGGCCATCTGTGCTTCACCATGCTCCATCCTCCCTCCCTTCCACCTCCCCAGGCCAGGCTCCACTTGTCCAGCTCTCTGACTTCCTGGCAAGGTTGAGTGGGCTCCAGCTAGGAAGGGGCCAGCTGACCTTGTTGGCCGGAGCACTAATCCCCTCCAGATGGGCCGGTGGCTTGCACTGAGGGCCTGGCTGCCCAGACAGAGCTGACTCTGGCCCCAGTGACCATGTGTGGCTATGTGTGACCATGTGAAGGGAGCAACTCCATCCAGTCTCCCGGTTCCTTCCTGCTTCACTCCTCCCCACTGCTGACATCCCCCACAAGCAGTGGCCCCATGAAGGCCTTCTTGTCTCCAGTAGCCTCTTTTGGCTCTCTGTGTTGCTTAGCTGGGGGGCTGAGGATGCCTGGCTCAGCTGATTCCCAAAGGCCTCAGAGGGACAGCTCCTCCCCCTGCTTCCCCCACCCCTGTCAGCCCCATCACTCTGCACCTGCCCTTCCCAAAGCATGTGTCCCAGTCCCCATCTCTCAACCCAATGAAGCTAGATGGGGTTTCTGGAGCCTGGGAAGATGTATGTGTCAAGGATAGGATTCAGGAGCATTTCCCAACATTTAGGGGAAAGGATGAGGTCACAGGAAGGCTTTCTCTGCAGCAAGAAGGATTCAGATAGATTTGGGGAAGGACTTCCAACCCAACAGATGTTCCAAACGAAAGAGAACTCTTTCTTTGGACCAGCTTGTATGAAAGCAGACGAATGGACAACATGACCTCCTGCAAGGAGGCCTTGCTTCCATCCTTTCGAGGCTGGGGCTAGATGGATACCCCAAAAGAAATGTCTTAGTCATGACAATAGCAGCTCCCACAATGCACCTGGGCATATGCAAAGTCACCATTCTGTGAAATATAAAAGCTCATATAAAGCATCTCTGCCCCCTTTCCAGCTCAACACAAGGAGACAATGGATAGGGGAGGGCAGGTTCCCTTCTTAACCTCTTTCTGAGGGCAAGGATTGGGCTTTCTCCCTCCTGGGCCAGTCCACACTCCCATGCCCACCCCTGGGCATCTTTACTTGGTTTTAGTCCCCTGACCTCAGTTCAGGAGACTAAATTCATTCAGGCTACAATGACCATGGAAGAGAAAGGGGCAGTCTGCTGACCCCTGGAAGATGAAGGAGAAATGGGAGAAGGCAGAGGGGTCAGGTGGGGGCTGCCAGAGGAAGCGGCCCTGAGCTGCTGTTTCCCAGGCTGAAGCCTGAAGCCCCTCCCTCATAAGCAAAGCTGAGGCCCTCAGGTTACCACGGGACACTGTTAAGTTTATTCTAGGGTGAGTGGGTGCCCAAGGGGCAGTGAGTATGGCCGAGGTCACCTGGTGGCGGGGTGCTCAGGGATGGCCACAGGTTCTATAGGGCCCTGCAGGGCCTGAGTCTCTAGTAGGTTGGGATGCTTCACCTTCTGCCCCAGCCCAAGGGGGTTGGGGCAGTCATGGATGTAGCAGTTTTCGTAATTCGCAGGGATCAGTGATGGGCATTGAGCAGGCTTGATTCTCACACACATATGCAGTGGCCTGGTCTTCCAACCGTGGGAGGGTACTCAGGAAAGGCAGCTGGCGGGACAGGAAGCTCGAGGGGTCCCCATCAGCCAGAATCAGCACCTAGGGCAGCAGCAGAGCAGGGAGAGTCACCTGCTGGGGTGGGGTCACCTGCCCATTGGCAAGGCCCACTGGGAAGTTCCCTCTTCCCAACATTCCGAGGGCAAGGAGATGTTGAGGAGCTGAGGATGGGAGGGGGCAGCTCTGGGGAGGTGGCAGGTTGGGCTCACAGGGACGGGTACCTTGTTAGGAATGTAGACAGAGTGGACGCACCGCACCAGAGCCTTGGTGTCCTTGGCCTGGCGTCTCCACAGATCACGATCTGACCGGAATAGAAAGGTCACTCCGGTGTGTCAGGGGAGGGAGGGCTGAGCCCTAGACCACCAGGGCTTCCCCATCCTCCCTCCACCCCACCCTATATCCCTAAGAAGGAACAGGGACTCATCTCAGCTGCCAGGATGAGTTAATGCTTGGCAAGTGGGAGCACACACACACTCACACATGAGAATACCGAAGTGGAAATGTCATACGTATACACAATGTTACAGATACAAACACGGGGAGACACACACCCAGAAGACCCAGAGCACACAGAGACCCATCCAGACAGACACAGAGTAGTCACACACACACACACACACACAGTAGATGCCCACAAAGAGGCAGATACCACACACACAAACACCAGACACACACGCATGCAGGCAGACACAGAGGCAAACCTGCAGATGGGGCATCCACATGCAGACAGACAAACACACACGACGAACACTCACACCAGCATCCCCCTCAAAGGTAGGTGCATAGACACACACCACCAGGGACACACACACCCACAAGTACACACACACCAATAACACAGTACGGACAGAAGCAATTACACTGACACCACGACGTACAGAGAAACACTTCATCAACCACCACGGACTCATGTTAACTTCTGCCTCCCTGTCTGACAGACGCCTCCACGCGCCTGCCACACACACAGACCTGAGCTCCGGGGGACAGCCCAGGAACCCCCACCCCCTGTTCCCATCTGCCATCGCAGCCCCCAGCTTCCTCCCCACCTGAAGGTCCCAGCCCAGATGCCCTCACCCCCTACCTGCTTGAGGGTCTGCTGCTGGGCTGAGAGGGCGCGGACCATCTCGGGCAATGCCACCGGGACACGGCGCATGCGCTCGGAGAAGGCCGGTCAATAGGCACACACACTTGTCCATCCAGTCCTTGTGGCCCGTGAAGCCATGGAGCCGGAGCAGGTTGTGGGCTGACACAGAATTGGCGCTGGGGCTCTGCGCCATCCTGGTCTGCAGCACACAGGGAGGCAGGGGGTAGGGGTAAGGGCGGTCACTGAGTCCCAGGACCCCGCCCAGGACTGCATCCAGGGCCACTTGGGGGATGGGACAGAGAAAAGGCCCCGCCCATCCCATCCCTGCCTGCCTCAGCATTCTCCTCGGTGCCCTCCTGGAACACGCGGGCCCTGCCTATCCTCCAGGATATAGGCTGCCCGCTCCAGGCCTGTCATGCGCTGCTCCCTATGCCTGAACTCTCTCCACAGCTTCTCCATGGCCACATGGCCCCTTTCCCTCCAGGCCTTGGTTAAATGACACCTGTCACATGTGTCCTCTAATCTCTCCCTAGGCTGAGTTGGGCCTCCTCTGTGGTTCTCTCCCAAGGCCCTTTCATTCACTCAGTTAACATTTATTAAGCACTTACAATGTGCCAGAACCACACTAGACCCTGGGGATACAACACTGGCAGAAAGTCCTGATCTTTGAGGAGCTAAAATCTGAGTTTCGGGAAAGAAACTTTAACCACAGACAAGGCACATGGGTGATAGGGAGCAGGTACACATAGAGCGTCCTACTTCTTCATGGCATTCACCCACAATTTTAAACTACACATTTGTGCATGTGTTTTTGCATTATTACCGCATATTCGCTGTCTCCCCTACTATACTGTAAGCTTCATGAGGGCAGGGACCAAGTGAGCCTTGGTCAATATCTGAATCCATGGGTGTCAGTTACTGTGCTAAGCATGTTTACAGAACAGCTAAATTCATCTTTACATCAACCCTGTAAGGTAGTACCAATGTTAGCTCCATTTTACTTATTAAGAAACAGGCCAGGCATGGTTGGCTCTCACCTGTAATCCCAGCACTTTGGGAGGCCGAGGTGGGCAGATCACTTGAGCCCAGTAGTTTGAGACCAGCCTGGGCAACATGGAGAAATCCCATCTTAAAAAAATTAGCCAGGCATGGGTGGTGCATGCCTATAGTCCCTAGCTACTCAGGAGGCTGAGGTGGGAGAATTGATACAGCCCTGGAGGCGGAGGTTGCTGTGAGCCAAGATCATGCCACTGCATTCCAGCCTGGGTGACAGTGAGACCCTTTCAAAAAAAAAAAGAGAAAGAAAGAGAGAAAGAAAGGAAGGAAAGGAAAAAAGAAAGAGAAAGAGAGAAAGAGAGAAAGAAAGAAAGAAAGAGAAAATAAAAAGAAAGAAAAGAAGGAACAAAACACGCTGAGCGTAGTGGTTCACGCCTATAATCTCAGCACTTCAGGAAGCCGAGGTGGGAGGATCACTTGAGCCCAGGAGTTCAAGGTCAGCCTGGGCAACATAGCAAGACTCTGTCTCTATTTAAAAAAAAGGAAATTGAGATTCAGAAATATTACAGCAGCCAAAATCACACCATTAATAAGTAGCAGAGACACAAGCCAGGAGGGCTCCTGCCCACACCAGCTCTTCACCCACGCTGCACTTACACCTCCCAGGACCCCAGACTAGCCCTGCACCCCCACTGACCGTCCTTCAGACGCAGGGGCAGGCCAGCCCCCAGCTCAGCCTCACTGCAGAAGTAGCCGCCACCCTGGGAGTCCCAAAAGAGCTTGTCCTGTGTGTCCTGCAGCCGCAGAGCCCACTCGAGCCACGCACTCTCCTGTGAGGCCTCATACAGGTCCAGCAGGCCCCGCACCACGAAGGCGTAGTCCTCCAGGAAGCCCCAGCAGGGTGGGTTGCTGGGGGACAGGCATTAGGGGAGGGCTGGGGAGAGCCCCAGGAGAGAGGCCTTTCCCAGAGGAGGCCCTTTCATGCATTTGTTCACTTAACCCTCCAGATGAACCCTCCTCTGGGCAGGTGCCATCAGCCCACTTCCCAGATGAGTAAATGGGCCCAGGGAGGCTACAAACTCACAGCAAGCACCTGAAAGAGCCAGGACTGGAGTCCACGTGGAGGGGAAGTAGGGCAGAGGTAGGCTGGGGGACGCGTGGGGAGATGAGCCCTCCCGGTCTTACCCAGCCTCCAACCTGTGCTCCACAGTCCCCCAGAGCCGGTGTAGCAGGTCCGTATCAGGTGGCCCCATGGCCACATCAAACATGTGCCGCTTCCAGGAACTTGGCACCATTGGTGGCATAGTTGATCAGCCTGTCTTGGCCCAGGACAGCCCCAGTCACAGGCATAGCTGAAACATAGCCTGGAGCCAGGAGAGACAAATAGTGGTGAGACACTGGCCAGGACCTCCAGGCATGTGCCACCATCACCTCAGGCTCCCAACTCCTCCCTGGAGCCGATGGGTGATCCCTAAGATCTTGGGCTCCAGGACCAGACGGCGGGGTTCCAGCCCTTGTGTGTGACCTTGGGCGGGCTACTAAGCTCCTTAAGCCTCTTTTGTCAACTGAGATAATAACGCTAATAAAGGGAGAGTGAGCATTTAGCAGGTGCTGGACAGACAGGGGCTTTGTAAAGGGGGATCCTACAGAGGCTCGGTCTCAGATGCTGCCCCACCATTCCAGGCAGCCAGCATCTTGTTGTCCAGGTACGGCTTGGGCCGATGCTTCCGGGCCTGGAAGAGCTTCTCCAGCCCTGTATTGAGCAAGGTCCTCACGGCCTCCACATCCAAGCCAAAGCGGGCAGCAGTCAGCTCCAGCGAGTACCGGACGGTCAGCACATTCTGACCCCGCAGCTCCCCCTTGGGGTCCTGAGGAGAATGGCCTTTGTCTGCGAGCTCACGCCTGGCAGGCACCAGGGCCCGTCAGGTGACCCCAGAAGTCCTCACCTGACTGGGGCTGATGTTACCAGCCTCTGTGAGGCCGTAGTGCTTCATTCATTAGGAGCTGGCCTGAGGTCAGCGGCTCGGTGGCACCTAGCACAGGCTCGGAGGAGCTGCTGAAACCTCTTTGACCGTCCACACATAGTAGGCGCCCTCTTTGGGCTACATGCCCGCTCTGGGGCGAGTCTGCATCTTCTGCGCTATAGAAGCCTCCGGACTGTGGGGAGGGGAGAGTTGGCTGGCCCGGCCCACAGGGCAGTGGAGCCCCAACCCCTCCCACAGCCAGGCCCGCCTGCCACCATGGACACACACCCGGTGGCTCAGGCTCCGAGCCACGTACTGCAGGATGCCTTTGGCCACGTCAGAGTAGAATTCATCACCAGAGATCTAAGAAAGGGAAGAAAGGAGACTGTGAACAGAGGTCACTGGGGAGGCCCAGGTGGAAGGCGGCAACATTCTCTGAGGCAGGTGGGGGAGGGAAGCCTGGGTAGTGGGTACATGGGAGGGAACAGGGGATTCAGATTAAGAGGAGCCACAGTCACCAGGAAGGCCTTGGGAGGGGCAGCCAGAGTGAGATGCCTGTTCTCTGGGCTGGGGTCAGGGGTCACCTGGAAGGCCTGCGAATAGGCCACAGCGAGCTGTGCCTGGTCATAGAGCATCTTCTCAAAGTGAGGGACGTGCCACTGGCAGTCTGTGGAGTAGTGGTGAAAGCCCTGTGCGGATACAAAGCTGGAGGCCAGTCCCAGCCTCTGCCCCACCCCACAGCTCCCTGCTGCCCCTCCAGGGAATACCCAGTGCCCGTCACCTGCCCCACATGGTCCCGGATGCCCCCGTTAGCCATCATTTTCAGGGTATGCAAGGCCATCTGCTGGGCCCGAGAGCCATCCTGAGTCAGTCGATGGCTGAGCCAGTAGGAGAACAGAAAGCTCAGGATCATTGTGGGGCACCAAGAACATGCGGGTGAGAGAATGGGAAAGTGGGACAGAGATCGGGGTGGTCAGGAGGCCTTGGGCCAGGCAGAGGCTGGGAGTTCACTCAACAGGCAGTCTCTGGACAGGCTGTGAGGTCAACAGTCAACCCACAGGACAGAAGGTAATAGCCTAAGCCAGAGGTCAGATTACCATTGGCTCACAGAGGACCGGTAAGTTACTTGTCCCCCCAGAGCCCAGAATGTCATTAGCCAAGCCAGGGTCACTGGGTCACTGCCAAGTGAGGGGACAGAAGGTCATCATCTAGGTTAAGATGAGAGGGTCACTGCTGACACCAGCAGTCGGGTCTTCACCGATAGCTACCGACAGGCTAGGGGCAAGGAGGTCACTGCCAGTCAGGAGGACAGGAAGCTACGGGTGAGGCCAGGAGCCAGTAGGTCCCTGACCAGCATAGGAATCAGAAGGCCAAAACCTGGGCTAAGGCAGGCATGGGGCACTGACCCGGCGTGGGAAACTTGGGGGCCTCAGCGAAGCCACCGTATTCCTCATCATAGCCCTCGTCCAGCTGCTGGAAGCAGCAATTGTTCATGGTGGCGGCAGAGGGCGGCAGCTGGCGGTCACCCACGCTGATCTCTGATCGGGCCAGCAGGGCGGTGGTGACACGCTGGCTGCTTTCTAGCAGGGTGTTCTTGTTCTGTTTCCACTGTGGGAGGTGGGGGCACACCTGGAGGTCAGCTAGGGGGAGGGGCTCTTGTTTCCTAGTCCCCCAC
>NW_022095817.1:0-12678 GCF_006542625.1 Nomascus leucogenys | reverse complement strand
CTCTGTTAGTTGAATGGACAGAAGAGAAAGAAGTTTTCAAGAATGCTTCTGTGTAGTTTTTATTTGAAGTATTCCTTTTTCCACTATAGGCCCCTTAGCTCAGAATGTCCACTGCAGTTTCTACAGAAAGAGTGTTTCAGAACTGCTCAATCAAAAGTAAGCTTCAATCTGTTTTGAATGTACAGAACAGAAAGAAGTTTCACAGAATGCTTCTGTGTAGTTTTTATTTGAAGATATTCCTTTTTCCACTATAGGCCCTTAGCGCTCAGAATGTCCACTTGCAGTTTCTACAGAAAGAGTGTTTCAGAACTGCTCAATCAAAAGTAAGCTTCAACTCTGTTAGTTGAATGCACAGAACAGGAAGTTTCACAGAATGCTTCTGTGTAGTTTTTATTTGAAGATATTCCTTTTTCCACTATAGGCCTTAGCGCTTCAGAATGTCCACTTGCAGTTTCTACAGAAAGAGTGTTTCAGAACTGCTCAAAAATAAGCTTCAAATCTGTTAGTTGAATGCACAGAACAGAAAGTTTCACAGAATGCTTCTGTGTAGTTTTATTTGAAGATATTCCTTTTTCCACTAAGGCCCTTAGCGCTCGAATGTCACTTGCAGTTTCTACAGAAAGAGTGTTTCAGAACTGCTCAATCAAAAGTAAGCTTCAACTCTGTTAGTTGAATGGACAGAACAGAAAAGAAGTTTCACAGAATGCTTCTGTGTAGTTTTTATTTGAAGATATTCCTTTTTCCACTATAGGCCCTTAGCGCTCGAATGTCCACTTGCAGTTTCTACAGAAAGAGTGTTTCAGAACTGCTCAATCAAAAGTAAGCTTCAACTCTGTTAGTTGAATGCACAGAACAGAAGAAGTTTCACAGAATGCTTCTGTGTAGTTTTTATTTGAAGATATTCCTTTTTCCACTATAGGCCCTTAGCGAATGTCCACTTGCAGTTTCTACAGAAAGAGTGTTTCAGAACTGCTCAATCAAAAGTAAGCTTCATCTGTTAGTTGAATGCACAGAACAGAAAGAAGTTTCACAGAATGCTTCTGTGTAGTTTTTATTTGAAGTATTCCTTTTTCCACTATAGGCCCTTAGCTCAGAATGTCCACTTGCAGTTTCTACAGAAAAGTGTTTCAGAACTGCTCAATCAAAAGTAAGCTTCAACTCTGTTAGTTGAATGCACAGAACAGAAAGAAGTTCACAGAATGCTTCTGTGTAGTTTTTATTTGAAGATATTCTTTTTCCACTATAGGCCCTTAGCGCAATGTCCACTTGCAGTTTCTACAGAAAGATGTTTCAGAACTGCTCAATCAAAAGTAAGCTTCAACTCTGTTAGTTGAATGCACAGAACAGAAAGAAGTTTCACAGAATGCTTCTGTGTAGTTTTTATTTGAAGATATTCCTTTTTCCACTATAGGCCCTTAGCGTCGAATGTCCACTTGCAGTTTCTACAGAAAGAGTGTTTCAGAACTGCTCAATCAAAAGTAAGCTTCAACTCTGTTAGTTGAATGCACAGAACAGAAGAAGTTTCACAGAATGCTTCTGTGTAGTTTTTTTGAAGATATTCCTTTTTCCACTATAGGCCCCTACCGTTCAGAATGTCCACTTGCAGTTTCTACAGAAAGAGTGTTTCAGAACTGCTCAATCAAAAGTAAGCTTCAACTCTGTTAGTTGAATGCACAGAACAGAAAGAAGTTTCACAGAATGCTTCTGTGTAGTTTTTATTTGAAGATATTCTTTTTCCACTATAGGCCCTTAGCGTTCCGAATGTCCACTTGCGGTTTCTACAGAAACAGTGTTTCAGAACTGCTCAATCAAAAGTAAGCTTCAACTCTGTTAGTTGAATGCACAGAACAGAAGAAGTTTCACAGAATGCTTCTGTGTAGTTTTTATTTGAAGATATTCCTTTTTCCACTATAGGCCCTTAGCGTCAGAATGTCCACTTGCAGTTTCTACAGAAAGAGTGTTTCAGAACTGCTCAATCAAAAGTAAGCTTCAACTCTGTTAGTTGAATGCACAGAACAGAAAGAAGTTTCACAGAATGCTTCTGTGTAGTTTTTATTTGAAGATATTCCTTTTTCCACTATAGGCCCTTAGCGCTCGAATGTCCACTTGCAGTTTCTACAGAAAGAGTGTTTCAGAACTGCTCAATCAAAAGTAAGCTTCAACTCTGTTAGTTGAATGCACAGAACAGAAAGAAGTTTCACAGAATGCTTCTGTGTAGTTTTTATTTGAAGATATTCCTTTTTCCACTATAGGCCCTTAGCGTCAGAATGTCCACTTGCAGTTTCTACAGAAAGAGTGTTTCAGAACTGCTCAATCAAAAGTAAGCTTCAACTCTGTTAGTTGAATGCACAGAACAGAGAAGAAGTTTCACAGAATGCTTCTGTGTAGTTTTTATTTGAAGATATTCCTTTTTCCACTATAGGCCCTTAGCGCTCGAATGTCCACTTGCAGTTTCTACAGAAAGAGTGTTTCAGAACTGCTCAATCAAAAGTAAGCTTCAACTCTGTTAGTTGAATGCACAGAACAGAAAGAAGTTTCACAGAATGCTTCTGTGTAGTTTTTATTTGAAGATATTCCTTTTTCCACTATAGGCCCTTAGCGTTCAATGTCCACTTGCAGTTTCTACAGAAAGAGTGTTTCAGAACTGCTCAATCAAAAGTAAGCTTCAACTCTGTTAGTTGAATGGACAGAACAGAAGAAGTTTCACAGAATGCTTCTGTGTAGTTTTTATTTGAAGATATTCCTTTTTCCACTTAGGCCCTTAGCGCTCGAATGTCCACTTGCAGTTTCTACAGAAAGAGTGTTTCAGAACTGCTCAATCAAAAGTAAGCTTCAACTCTGTTAGTTGAATGCACAGAACAGAAAAGTTTCACAGAATGCTTCTGTGTAGTTTTTATTTGAAGATATTCCTTTTTCCACTATAGGCCCTTAGCGCTCGAATGTCCACTTGCAGTTTCTACAGAAAGAGTGTTTCAGAACTGCTCAATCAAAAGTAAGCTTCAACTCTGTTAGTTGAATGCACAGAACAGAAAGAGTTTCACAGAATGCTTCTGTGTAGTTTTTATTTGAAGATATTCCTTTTTCCACTATAGGCCCTTAGCGCTCAATGTCACTTGCAGTTTCTACAGAAAGAGTGTTTCAGAACTGCTCAATCAAAAGTAAGCTTCAACTCTGTTAGTTGAATGCACAGAACAGAAAGAAGTTTCACAGAATGCTTCTGTGTAGTTTTTATTTGAAGATATTCCTTTTTCCTATAGGCCCCTTAGCGTCAGAATGTCCACTTGCAGTTTCTACAGAAAGAGTGTTTCAGAACTGCTCAATCAAAAGTAAGCTTCAACTCTGTTAGTTGAATGCACAGAACAGAAAGAAGTTTCACAGAATGCTTCTGTGTAGTTTTTATTTGAAGATATTCCTTTTTCCACTATAGGCCCTTCGTGCTCGAATGTCCACTTGCAGTTTCTACAGAAAGAGTGTTTCAGAACTGCTCAATCAAAAGTAAGCTTCAACTCTGTTAGTTGAATGCACAGAACAGAGAAAGAAGTTTCACAGAATGCTTCTGTGTAGTTTTTATTTGAAGATATTCCTTTTTCCACTATAGGCCCTTAGCGTTCAATGTCCACTTGCAGTTTCTACAGAAAGAGTGTTTCAGAACTGCTCAATCAAAAGTAAGCTTCAACTCTGTTAGTTGAATGCACAGAACAGAAAGAAGTTTCACAGAATGCTTCTGTGTAGTTTTTATTTGAAGATATTCCTTTTTCCACTAGGCCCTTAGCTTCGAATGTCCACTTGCAGTTTCTACAGAAAGAGTGTTTCAGAACTGCTCAATCAAAAGTAAGCTTCAACTCTGTTAGTTGAATGCACAGAACAGAAAGAAGTTTCACAGAATGCTTCTGTGTAGTTTTTATTTGAAGATATTCCTTTTTCCACTATAGGCCCTTAGCGCTCAGAATGTCCACTTGCAGTTTCTACAGAAAGAGTGTTTCAGAACTGCTCAATCAAAAGTAAGCTTCAACTCTGTTAGTTGAATGCACAGAACAGAAAGAAGTTTCACAGAATGCTTCTGTGTAGTTTTTTATTTGAAGATATTCCTTTTTCCACTATAGGCCCTTAGCGCTCGAATGTCCACTTGCAGTTTCTACAGAAAGAGTGTTTCAGAACTGCTCAATCAAAAGTAAGCTTCAACTCTGTTAGTTGAATGGACAGAACAGAAAGAAGTTTCACAGAATGCTTCTGTGTAGTTTTTATTTGAAGATATTCCTTTTTCCACTATAGGCCCTTAGCGCTCGAATGTCCACTTGCAGTTTCTACAGAAAGAGTGTTTCAGAACTGCTCAATCAAAAGTAAGCTTCAACTCTGTTAGTTGAATGCACAGAACAGAAAGAAGTTTCACAGAATGCTTCTGTGTAGTTTTTATTTGAAGATATTCCTTTTTCCACTATAGGCCCTTAGCGCTCGAATGTCCACTTGCAGTTTCTACAGAAAGATGTTTCAGAACTGCTCAATCAAAAGTAAGCTTCAACTCTGTTAGTTGAATGCACAGAACAGAAAGAAGTTTCACAGAATGCTTCTGTGTAGTTTTTATTGGAAGATATTCCTTTTTCCACTATAATCGCCTTAGCGTTCAGAATGTCCACTTGCAGTTTCTACAGAAAGAGTGTTTCAGAACTGCTCAATCAAAAGTAAGCTTCAACTCTGTTAGTTGAATGCACAGAACAGAAAGAAGTTTCACAGAATGCTTCTGTGTAGTTTTTTATTGAAGATATTCCTTTTTCCACTATAGGCCCTTAGCGCTCGAATGTCCACTTGCAGTTTCTACAGAAAGAGTGTTTCAGAACTGCTCAATCAAAAGTAAGCTTCAACTCTGTTAGTTGAATGCACAGAACAGAAAGAAGTTTCACAGAATGCTTCTGTGTAGTTTTTATTTGAAGATATTCCTTTTTCCACTATAGGCCCTTAGCGTCGAATGTCCACTTGCAGTTTCTACAGAAAGAGTGTTTCAGAACTGCTCAATCAAAAGTAAGCTTCAACTCTGTTAGTTGAATGCACAGAACAGAAAGAAGTTTCACAGAATGCTTCTGTGTAGTTTTTATTTGAAGATATTCCTTTTTCCACTATAGGCCCCTTAGCGCTCAAAATGTCCACTTGCAGTTTCTACAGAAAGAGTGTTTCAGAACTGCTCAATCAAAAGTAAGCTTCAACTCTGTTAGTTGAATGCACAGAACAGAAAGAAGTTTCACAGAATGCTTCTGTGTAGTTTTTATTTGAAGATATTCCTTTTTCCACTATAGGCCTTAGCGTTGAATGTCCACTTGCAGTTTCTACAGAAAGAGTGTTTCAGAACTGCTCAATCAAAAGTAAGCTTCAACTCTGTTAGTTGAATGGACAGAACAGAAAGAAGTTTCACAGAATGCTTCTGTGTAGTTTTTATTTGAAGATATTCCTTTTTCCACTATAGGCCCCTTAGCTTTCAGAATGTCCACTTGCAGTTTCTACAGAAAGAGTGTTTCAGAACTGCTCAATCAAAAGTAAGCTTCAATCTGTTAGTTGAATGCACAGAACAGAAAGAAGTTTCACAGAATGCTTCTGTGTAGTTTTTATTTGAAGATATTCTTTTTCCACTATAGGCCCTTAGCGCTCGAATGTCCACTTGCAGTTTCTACAGAAAGAGTGTTTCAGAACTGCTCAATCAAAAGTAAGCTTCAACTCTGTTAGTTGAATGCACAGAAGAGAAAGAAGTTTCACAGAATGCTTCTGTGTAGTTTTATTTGAAGATATTCCTTTTTCCACTATAGGCCCTTAGCGCTCGAATGTCCACTTGCAGTTTCTACAGAAAGAGTGTTTCAGAACTGCTCAATCAAAAGTAAGCTTCAACTCTGTTAGTTGAATGCACAGAACAGAAAGAAGTTTCACAGAATGCTTCTGTGTAGTTTTTATTTGAAGATATTCCTTTTTCCACTATAGGCCCTTAGCGCTCGAATGTCCACTTGCAGTTTCTACAGAAAGAGTGTTTCAGAACTGCTCAATCAAAAGTAAGCTTCAACTCTGTTAGTTGAATGCACAGAACAGAAAGAAGTTTCACAGAATGCTTCTGTGTAGTTTTTATTTGAAGATATTCCTTTTTCCTATAGGCCCTTAGCGTCAGATGTCCACTTGCAGTTTCTACAGAAAGAGTGTTTCAGAACTGCTCAATCAAAAAGTAAGCTTCAACTCTAGTTGAATGCACAGAACAGAAAAGTTTCACAGAATGCTTCTGTGTAGTTTTTATTTGAAGATATTCCTTTTTCCACTATAGGCCCTTAGCGTTCAGAATGTCCACTTGCAGTTTCTACAGAAAGAGTGTTTCAGAACTGCTCAATCAAAAGTAAGCTTCAACTCTGTTAGTTGAATGCACAGAACAGAAAGAGTTTCACAGAATGCTTCTGTGTAGTTTTTATTTGAAGATATTCCTTTTTCCACTATAGGCCCTTAGCGTTCGAATGTCCACTTGCAGTTTCTACAGAAAGAGTGTTTCAGAACTGCTCAATCAAAAGTAAGCTTCAACTCTGTTAGTTGAATGCACAGAACAGAAAGAAGTTTCACAGAATGCTTCTGTGTAGTTTTTATTTGAAGATATTCCTTTTTCCTATAGGCCCTTAGCGCTCGAATGTCCACTTGCAGTTTCTACAGAAAGAGTGTTTCAGAACTGCTCAATCAAAAGTAAGCTTCAACTCTGTTAGTTGAATGCACAGAACAGAAAGAAGTTTCACAGAATGCTTCTGTGTAGTTTTTATTTGAAGATATTCCTTTTTCCACTATAGGCCCTTAGCGCTCGAATGTCCACTTGCAGTTTCTACAGAAAGAGTGTTTCAGAACTGCTCAATCAAAAGTAAGCTTCAACTCTGTTAGTTGAATGCACAGAACAGAAAGAAGTTTCACAGAATGCTTCTGTGTAGTTTTTATTTGAAGATATTCCTTTTTCCACTATAGGCCCTTAGCGCAGAATGTCCACTTGCAGTTTCTACAGAAAGAGTGTTTCAGAACTGCTCAATCAAAAGTAAGCTTCAACTCTGTTAGTTGAATGCACAGAAGAAAGAAGTTTCACAGAATGCTTCTGTGTAGTTTTTATTTGAAGATATTCCTTTTTCCACTATAGGCCCTTAGCGCTCGAATGTCCACTTGCAGTTTCTACAGAAAGAGTGTTTCAGAACTGCTCAATCAAAAGTAAGCTTCAACTCTGTTAGTTGAATGGACAGAACAGAAAGAAGTTTCACAGAATGCTTCTGTGTAGTTTTTATTTGAAGATATTCCTTTTTCCACTAAAGGCCCTTAGCTCGAATGTCCACTTGCAGTTTCTACAGAAAGAGTGTTTCAGAACTGCTCAATCAAAAGTAAGCTTCAAATCTGTTAGTTGAATGCACAGAACAGAAAGAGTTTCACAGAATGCTTCTGTGTAGTTTTTATTTGAAGATATTCCTTTTTCCACTATAGGCCCTTAGCGCTCGAATGTCCACTTGCAGTTTCTACAGAAAGAGTGTTTCAGAACTGCTCAATCAAAAGTAAGCTTCAACTCTGTTAGTTGAATGCACAGAACAGAAAGAAGTTTCACAGAATGCTTCTGTGTAGTTTTTATTTGAAGATATTCCTTTTTCCACTATAGGCCCCTTTGCGTTCAGAATGTCCACTTGCAGTTTCTACAGAAAGAGTGTTTCAGAACTGCTCAATCAAAAGTAAGCTTCAACTCTGTTAGTTGAATGCACAGAACAGAAAGAAGTTTCACAGAATGCTTCTGTGTAGTTTTTATTTGAAGATATTCTTTTTCCAGTATAGGCCCTTAGCGTTCAGATTGTCTACTTGCAGTTTCTACAGAAAGAGTGTTTCAGAACTGCTCAATCAAAAGTAAGCTTCAAATCTGTTAGTTGAATGCACAGAACAGAAAGTTTCACAGAATGCTTCTGTGTAGTTTTTATTTGAAGATATTCCTTTTTCCACTATAGGCCCTTAGCTCGAATGTCCACTCGCAGTTTCTACAGAAAGAGTGTTTCAGAACTGCTCAATCAAAAGTAAGCTTCAACTCTGTTAGTTGAATGCACAGAACAGAAAGAAGTTTCACAGAATGCTTCTGTGTAGTTTTTATTTGAAGATATTCCTTTTTCCACTACAAGGCCCTTAGCGCTCTGAATGTCCACTTGCAGTTTCTACAGAAAGAGTGTTTCAGAACTGCTCAATCAAAACTAAGCTTCAACTCTGTTAGTTGAATGCACAGAACAGAAAGAAGTTTCACAGAATGCTTCTGTGTAGTTTTTATTGAAGATATTCCTTTTTCCACTATAGGCCCTTACGCTCAATGTCCACTTGCAGTTTCTACAGAAAGAGTGTTTCAGAACTGCTCAATCAAAAGTAAGCTTCATCTCTGTTAGTTGAATGGACAGAAGAGAAAGAAGTTTCACAGAATGCTTCTGTGTAGTTTTTATTTGAAGATATTCCTTTTTCCAGTATAGGCCCCTTAGCTCAGAATGTCCACTTGCAGTTTCTACAGAAAGAGTGTTTCAGAACTGTCAATCAAAAGTAAGCTTCAAATCTGTTAGTTGAATGCCAGAACAGAAAGAAGTTTCACAGAATGCTTCTGTGTAGTTTTTTTTGAAGATATTCTTTTTCCACTATAGGCCCCTTAGCGCTCTGAATGTCCACTTGCAGTTTCTACAGAAAGGGTGTTTCAGAACTGCTCAATCAAAAGTAAGCTTCAACTCTGTTAGTTGAATGGACAGAAGAGAAAGAAGTTTCACAGAATGCTTCTGTGTAGTTTTTATTTGAAGATATTCCTTTTTCCACTATAGGCCCTTACGCTCGAATGTCCACTTGCAGTTTCTACAGAAAGAGGTTTCAGAACTGCTCAATCAAAAGTAAGCTTCAAATCTGTTAGTTGAATGCACAGAACAGAAAGAGTTTCACAGAATGCTTCTGTGTAGTTTTTATTTGAAGATATTCCTTTTTCCACTATAGGCCTTAGCGCTCGAATGTCACTTGCAGTTTCTACAGAAAGAGTGTTTCAGAACTGCTCAATCAAAAGTAAGCTTCAACTCTGTTAGTTGAATGCACAGAACAGAAAGAAGTTTCACAGAATGCTTCTGTGTAGTTTTTATTTGAAGATATTCCTTTTTCCACTATAGGCCCTTAGCGTTCAGAATGTCCACTTGCAGTTTCTACAGAAAGTGTTTCAGAACTGCTCAATCAAAAGTAAGCTTCAACTCTGTTAGTTGAATGCACAGAACAGAAGGTTTCACAGAATGCTTCTGTGTAGTTTTTATTTGAAGATATTTTTTTCCAGTATAGGCCCCTTAGCGTTCAGAATGTCCACTTGCAGTTTCTACAGAAAGAGTGTTTCAGAACTGCTCAATCAAAAGTAAGCTTCAAATCTGTTAGTTGAATGCACAGAACAGAAAAGTTTCACAGAATGCTTCTGTGTAGTTTTTATTTGAAGATATTCCTTTTTCCACTAAGGCCCTTAGCGCTCGAATGTCCACTTGCAGTTTCTACAGAAAGAGTGTTTCAGAACTCCAATCAAAAGTAAGCTTCAACTCTGTTAGTTGAATGCACAGAACAGAAAGAAGTTTCACAGAATGCTTCTGTGTAGTTTTTATTTGAAGATATTCCTTTTTCCACTATAGGCCCTTAGCCTCGAATGTCCACTTGCAGTTTCTACAGAAAGAGTGTTTCAGAACTGCTCAATCAAAAGTAAGCTTCAACTCTGTTAGTTGAATGCACAGAAAGAGAAGTTTCACAGAATGCTTCTGTGTAGTTTTTATTTGAAGATATTCCTTTTTCCACTATAGGCCCTTAGCTCGAATGTCCACTTGCAGTTTCTACAGAAAGAGTGTTTCAGAACTGCTCAATCAAAAGTAAGCTTCAACTCTGTTAGTTGAATGCACAGAACAGAAAGAAGTTTCACAGAATGCTTCTGTGTAGTTTTTATTTGAAGATATTCCTTTTTCCATATAGGCCCTTAGCTTCAGAATGTCCACTTGCAGTTTCTACAGAAAGAGTGTTTCAGAACTGCTCAATCAAAAGTAAGCTTCAAATCTGTTAGTTGAATGCACAGAACAGAAAGAAGTTTCACAGAATGCTTCTGTGTAGTTTTATTTGAAGATATTCTTTTTCCACTATAGGCCCTTAGCGCTCGAATGTCCACTTGCAGTTTCTACAGAAAGAGTGTTTCAGAACTGCTCAATCAAAAGTAAGCTTCAACTCTGTTAGTTGAATGGACAGAACAGAAGTTTCACAGAATGCTTCTGTGTAGTTTTTATTTGAAGATATTCCTTTTTCCACTATAGGCCCTTAGCGCTCGAATGTCCACTTGCAGTTTCTACAGAAAGAGTGTTTCAGAACTGCTCAATCAAATAAGCTTCAACTCTGTTAGTTGAATGCACAGAACAGAAAGTTTCACAGAATGCTTCTGTGTAGTTTTTATTTGAAGATATTCCTTTTTCCACTATAGGCCTTAGCGCTCGAATGTCCACTTGCAGTTTCTACAGAAAGAGTGTTTCAGAACTGCTCAATCAAAAGTAAGCTTCAACTCTGTTAGTTGAATGCACAGAACAGAAAGAAGTTTCACAGAATGCTTCTGTGTAGTTTTTATTTGAAGATATTCCTTTTTCCTATAGGCCCTTAGCGTTCAGAATGTCCACTTGCAGTTTCTACAGAAAGAGTGTTTCAGAACTGCTCAATCAAAAGTAAGCTTCAACTCTGTTAGTTGAATGCACAGAACAGAAAGAAGTTTCACAGAATGCTTCTGTGTAGTTTTTATTTGAAGATATTCCTTTTTCCATATAGGCCCTTAGCTTCAGAATGTCCACTTGCAGTTTCTACAGAAAGAGTGTTTCAGAACTGCTCAATCAAAAGTAAGCTTCAAATCTGTTAGTTGAATGCAGAACAGAAAGAAGTTTCACAGAATGCTTCTGTGTAGTTTTATTTGAAGATATTCTTTTTCCACTATAGGCCCTTAGCGCTCGAATGTCCACTTGCAGTTTCTACAGAAAGAGTGTTTCAGAACTGCTCAATCAAAAGTAAGCTTCAACTATGTTAGTTGAATGCACAGAAGAGAAAGAAGTTTCACAGAATGCTTCTGTGTAGTTTTTATTTGAAGATATTCCTTTTTCCACTATAGGCCCTTAGCGCTCGAATGTCCACTTGCAGTTTCTACAGAAAGAGAGTTTCAGAACTGCTCAATCAAAAGTAAGCTTCAACTCTGTTAGTTGAATGCACAGAACAGAAAGAAGTTTCACAGAATGCTTCTGTGTAGTTTTTATTTGAAGATATTCCTTTTTCCACTATAGGCCCCTTAGCGCTACGAATGTCCACTTGCAGTTTCTACAGAAAGAGTGTTTCAGAACTGCTCAATCAAAAGTAAGCTTCAACTCTGTTAGTTGAATGCACAGAACAGAAAGAAGTTTCACAGAATGCTTCTGTGTAGTTTTTATTGAAGATATTCCTTTTTCCACTATAGGCCCAGCGTTCAGAATGTCCACTTGCAGTTTCTACAGAAAGAGTGTTTCAGAACTGCTCAATCAAAAGTAAGCTTCAACTCTGTTAGTTGAATGCACAGAACAGAAAGAAGTTTCACAGAATGCTTCTGTGTAGTTTTTATTTGAAGATATTCCTTTTTCCAGTATAGGCCCCTTAGCGTTCAGAATGTCCACTTGCAGTTTCTACAGAAAGAGTGTTTCAGAACTGCTCAATCAAAAGTAAGCTTCAAATCTGTTAGTTGAATGCACAGAACAGAAAGTTTCACAGAATGCTTCTGTGTAGTTTTTATTTGAAGATATCCTTTTTCCACTATAGGCCCTTAGCGTCTCGAATGTCCACTTGCAGTTTCTACAGAAAGAGTGTTTCAGAACTGCTCAATCAAAAGTAAGCTTCAACTCTGTTAGTTGAATGGACAGAACAGAAAGAAGTTTCACAGAATGCTTCTGTGTAGTTTTTATTTGAAGATATTCCTTTTTCCACTATAGGCGCCTTAGCGCTCAGTATGTCCACTTGCAGTTTCTACAGAAAGAGTGTTTCAGAACTGCTCAATCAAATAAGCTTCAACTCTGTTAGTTGAATGCACAGAACGAGAAGTTTCACAGAATGCTTCTGTGTAGTTTTTATTTGAAGATATTCCTTTTTCCACTATAGGCCTTAGCGTCGAATGTCCACTTGCAGTTTCTACAGAAAGAGTGTTTCAGAACTGCTCAATCAAAAGTAAGCTTCAACTCTGTTAGTTGAATGCACAGAACAGAAAGAAGTTTCACAGAATGCTTCTGTGTAGTTTTTATTTGAAGATATTCCTTTTTCCAGTATAGGCCCCTTAGCTTTCAGAATGTCCACTTGCAGTTTCTACAGAAAGAGTGTTTCAGAACTGTCAATCAAAAGTAAGCTTCAAATCTGTTAGTTGAATGCACAGAACAGAAAGAAGTTTCACAGAATGCTTCTGTGTAGTTTTTATTTGAAGATATTCTTTTTCCACTATAGGCCCTTAGCGCTCGAATGTCCACTTGCAGTTTCTACAGAAAGAGTGTTTCAGAACTGCTCAATCAAAAGTAAGCTTCAAATCTGTTAGTTGAATGCACAGAACAGAAAGTTTCACAGAATGCTTCTGTGTAGTTTTTATTTGAAGATATTCCTTTTTCCACTATAGGCCCTTAGCGCTCGAATGTCCACTTG
>NW_022095816.1:0-23907 GCF_006542625.1 Nomascus leucogenys | reverse complement strand
TCTCCCCATTTCTGCATTTGCAAGAGCATCAGATTTTTGTGTCTGGCCAAGAATATAGGGAAGGAAGAACAGGGAAGCTTTGGGCACAAATAATGCGTTTAGAGGTTTCACTTAATGAAAGAAAGTCAGAGGGCAGAGAGGGGTGGTTGAGAGTGATCTTGGACCAATGGGAGGAACTAATGAAGTGCATTGTGCACAGGTTAGGGTATGTAGTGGCCTGGGTCCCATCAAGAGATAGAAACCACACAGTGGTTCTAATGGGGAAGTGTAGTATAAAGGATTGCAACGATGATAAAAGAGTACTGTAAGACATAAAGCAACTCTGCCTGGTGCCCTAGTGCAGAGGGAGGTACCCAAGGAAGCACAGATTTGAAAGGGATTCAGATGTCATAAAATGTGGTTCAGCCACCACATAAGAGATGTTTGTGGATTTGGCCAGGCTGTAGCTAGTCAGCAGCTTTTGCACAAGCACTAGGCCAGCCACTGGAGTGCAGGTGAGTGAGCCGCTGGAGTGCAGGGGAGGGAGCTGGCCATGAGCCGCTGGTGCAGGAGAGGGAGCTGGCCATGAGCCACTGGTGCAGGGATGCATGGTGGGAGTCTGTCTGCCTTTGTAGGGCAGGAAGCCACCAGAATGCGTGAGTCCCACAGGGTCTGGCAGAAGGAATGACAGCTCTGTGTGGACCCTCTAGAATACAGGTCACTGTGTGCAGGTTGCACAAGGGGCACAAGAGGGGGTCTGGGCAACTTTTCAGGAACTTTCAGATCACATGGGCCCTGCTGCGTTTTGGTTTCCATGTCGAGGGTGTTGCAAGCCAAGGCTGCAAGGTGGCTGCAGGACCACGCTAGGTCTGTGGTTGGGGCTTGAACATGATCAAGGCCCAGCCAGACAGCTCCTGCCCTCTGCAGTCTCTCCATCCTTACCTAGATTGCTGCACAATGTTCACTTCCAGGAGGTATATTGAACAGTGTTTCCAGTTTATCACAGTGCACATATTGAAAGGTGAACTAGGAGCTGGGAGGCATAGACTGAAAACTGACACAGGAGACGCTGGCTCATAGCAATGAAGAGAAGCTGAAAGGAGTGGGAAGGAACTAACTGTAATTTACATCAATGATCTGCATTTTTGTTTCGGTGGTTTGTGGCAACCACAATGACAATTCTTTCTATCTCCTATTCAGACATATCCTGAGACTTTTTTTTTTTGAGATGAAGTCTCACTCTGTCACTCAGGCTGGAGTGCAGTGGTATGGTCTTGGCTCATTGCAATCTCCACCTCCCCGGGTTCAAGTGATTCTCCTGCCTCAGCTTCCAGAGTAGCTGGATGAGTATTTTTTCATGTGTCTGTTGGCTGCATAAATGTCTTCTTTTGAGAAGTGTCTGTTCATATCCTTTGCCCACTTTTTGATAGGGTCGTTTGTTTTTTTCTTGCAATTTGTTTGAGTTCATTGTAGATTCTGGATATTAGCCCTCTGTCAGATGAGTAGATTCAAAAATTTTCTCCCATTCTGTAGGTTGCCTGTTCACTCTGATGGTAGTTTCTTTTGCTGTGCAAAAGCTCTTTAGTTTAATTACATCCCATTTGTTAATTTTACCTTTTGTTGCCATTGCTTTTGGTGTTTTAGACATGAAGCCTTTGCCCATGCCTATGCCCTGAATGGTATTGCCTGGATTTTCTTCTAAGGTTTTATGGTTTTAAGTCTAACATTTAAGTCTTTAACCCATATTGGCTTAATTTTTGTATAAGGTTTAAGGAAGGGATCCAGTTTCAGCTTTCTACATATGGCTAGCCAGTTTTCCCAGCACCACTTATTAAATAGGGAATTCTTCCCCATTTCTTGTTTTTTGTCAGGTTTGTCAAAGATCATATAGTTGTAGATATGCGGCATTATTTCTGATGGCTCTGTTCTGTTCCATTGGTCTATATCACTGTTTTGGTACCAGTATCATTCCGTTTTGGTTACTGTAGCCTTGTAGTATAGTTTGAAGTCAGGTAGCGTGATGCCTCCAGCTTTGTTCTTTTGGCTTAGGATTGACTTGGCAATGCAGGCTCTTTTTTGGTTCCATATGAACTTTAAAGTAGTTTCTTCCAATTCTGTGAAGAAAGTCATTGGTAGCTTGATGGAGATGGCATTGAATCTATAAATGACCTTAGGCAGTATGGCCATTTTCACAGTATTGATTCTTCCTACTCATGGGCATGGAATGTTCTTCCATTTGTTTGTATCCTCTTTTATTTCATTGAGCAGTGGTTTGTAGTTCTCTTGAAGAGGTCCTTCACATCCCTTGTAAGTTGGATTCCTAGGTATTTATCAACCAAAAAAGTCCAGGACAGATGGATTCACAGCCGAATTCTACCAGAGGTACAAGTAGGAGCTGGTACCATTCCTTCTGAAACTATCCAATCAATAGAAAAGAGGGAACCCTCCCTAAATCATTTTAAGAGGCCAGCATTATCCTGATACCAAAGCCTGGCAGAGACACAACAAAAAAGAATTTTTGACCAATATCCCTGATGAACATCAATGCAAAATCCTCAATAAAATACTGACAAACCGAATCCAGCAGCACATCAAAAAGCTTATACACCATGATCAAGTGGGCTTCATCCCTGGGATGCAAGGCTGGCTCAACATATGCAAATCAATAAACGTAATCCAGCATATAAACAGAACCAATGACAAAAACCACATGATTATCTCAATAGATACAGAAAAGACCTTTGAAAAATTCAACAACCCTTCATGCTAAAACTCTCAATAAATCGGTACTGATGGGACGTATCTCAAAATAGTAAGAGCTATCTATGACAAACCCACAGCAATATCATACTGAATGGGCAAAAACTGGAGCATTCCCTTTGAAAACCGGCACAAGACAGGGATGCCCTCTCTCACCACTCCTATTCAACATAGTTTTGGAAGTTCTGGCCAGGGAAATCATGCAGGAGAAGGAAATAAAGGGTATTCAACTAGGAAAAGAGGAAGTCAAATTGTCCCTGTTTGCAGATGACATGATTGTATATCTAGAAAACCCCATCGTCTCAGCCCAAAATCTCCTTAAGCTGATAAGCAACTTCAACAAAGTCTCAGGATACAAAATCAATGTGCAAATATCAGAAGCATTCTTATACACCAATAACAGACAGAGAGCCAAATGATGAGTGAACTCCCATTCACAATTGCTTCAAAGAGAATAACACACTGCTTTTCTACCATGCAGCAGGTAAACACAAATATATGCAAATCTTGCCTGGTCAGATCATACATCAAGGATAGCCTCTTAAATTTGTCTACTATGACTTTTCCTGGCACCTCTGAAAACTGTTTTAGTTTTTCCTTGCATATGGTTAATTCAGACATAGAAAAGGGTGCATATACCTATATAGTGTCCCTATTATCATTTGTCACTTCCCAGAGAGGGTAAACATTCAACTTTGCCAGCTGATAAGAGGCGCCACTGCATGTTGTTCTGGTGAAGCTCGGGTGTTCAAGAGTGGGGTATGTATGTAAGACAGGACTCGAAGGGCAGGGAGAAGATGATGACCAGACACTAGATCACCCTGTAAAACTAGAAGAAGTTAATAACATGTTGCACACCTCCCAGAACTGGAAGGAGTCTGATTGTGTTCTTCTGGGGTGCTCGGACTGGCAGTGGGATTTCAGCTCCAGCTAAGAAAAGCCTAATATTAAGAGGCACTTGCATTAAAAGGGTAATCAATTATGTGCCGTCCCTGTTTTGTCTTTTCCTCCATCAAATATATAGAAGCCCATTTTAATTTTTTATCCTGACCAAGCATCAGAGAAGCCTATATGTAAAGTATTTCCTTCCATTTAGTTTCTCTTCTATAAAAAAAAAATTAAGCTGCAAAAAAAAGGAGTCAGACTGAACGGGGAAATGGGAAGTCTGTAACTTGTATATTGTAGTGTATTAGTCCATTTTCACACTGCTATGACAAAACTGACAAAACTCTTTCAGGAAAAAAGTGACAGGCTGGGTTTAGAAAGTAGGGTCGAGCTGCCCTATACCAGCTCATCAAAGATGACCTTATGGTTAAGAAATGAGAGAAACCTGTTAAGAAAAAGTCTCACGTTCTCCATCTTGAGGCTAATTGTTTGCAGAGGGTTGTCATAAAAGAGGCTGTCACTAAACAGGCATATCTGATCTTATCATGAAGGGCTGTTAAATACCACATTTCAACTTCTAGTCACAATGATGGGGAGGTTATTGCTGATTTTTTTCTGATAATTAAGGTACAAAAATACCAGATTCCAAGACACCTCTTTTTTTCAGTGTCACTTGGACCAGTGGCAAATTAAATAAGCAATCAGCTAAAAGGCAGAGGATCGCTGAGGAAAGTTAAAGCTAAACTGTTTTGGGCCTCTTTCCTGGGGCAGCCTCCAGGCTACTAAAAAACAGAGGGGGTGAGCAGAAAGGGGACAAGATGCAGAGCACTCAGGTGAGGGACAGACAGCACAAGGTGGACAGTCCAAAAAGAGAAAGTGGTAAACATCTTGTTTAGCCAAATCCATTCCTCTCAATATTCCCAAGGGCCTCTAACCCTGTGAGCTTGGCCTCCAATCTGAGTATGATGCCTCTGGGCCTCTAACTTTTGGGGCTGAGTCTCTCACCCTAACATTGTGCCCTAGAGCCTCTCACTTAAGTAGTAGTGGATAATCATTCTTGCCCACCAGAATGGCTTCACAGCTCTAAAAGACGGCCCCCTTGCCAGGTGTCAGCTGATTGATTCTGTGTGGATTGTTTTCCTTGGAGTGGGAGTCTTGTCATGGTGTCTATTCAAGGTGTTGCTGAAAGATGTTGCTGGAAAAGAGGGTCCTGATACAGACCACAAAGTAGGATTCTTAGATCTTGTGCAGGAAAAAATTTGAGGTGAGTCAGAGAGCACAGTGAAAGAAGAAAGTTTACTAGAAATGACTCCATTAGAGTTGGACATCCTCAGAAAACAAGAGCAGGGATGCATTGGCTTTTGTTAGTGTCTCTGCTTATAACTAACTACAAAGAGAAGGAGTTATAATTAAACTTGGAAGGTGCAGATGTACTCACTAAAGTCGGGGCTATTGGTTTTAACAGTAACCATTAACCCATTTACCTAAGATAGCTCATTAATATTATCCTTACAAAAAAATGCTGTACTCCTAGGATATTTATACATTTTTCAGGCTTAGTGGAAGATGTCTTGTATGGCCACAAATATTCTGCAATTGCAATTTGTGGCCAGCTAAAAAGTGTGGCTATTTTCAGACCGTGAGTATTAATCTTCTAGATGCCCTGTGAGTACCTAGCTACTCATATTAAGATAGAGTATTCTAGTCATGTTTATTAAACTAGAACTTGGTAACCATGAGTTCCTCTAACACAACAAGTCTACTACTCAAGGAGGAAATGTATTTCTCAGGAATTTTGTGCATTTTGTTTGATGGAATTTGATATGTTTACTAAAATGGCAGAAAATAGTGAAATTAGTCCTCAAAGATTTCTTGAGATTGGATATAAAGTAAACAAAATGATTATAGGTACTATGCAAGTTGATACAGTTGATATTCAAAATAGATTTTGTTGGAAACACAATGAGATTTTTATTTTTACTTATTTATTATTATTATTATTTTGAGATAGAGTCTTCTCTGTTTCCCAGGCTGGAGTGTAGTGCACCATCTTGGCTCACTGAAACCTCTGCCTCCCAGGTTCAAGCAATTCTCCTGCCTCAGCTTCTCAAGTAGCTGCGATTACAGGCATGCATCAACACACCCAGCTAATTTTTGTATCTTTAGTAGAGATGGGGTTTCACTCTGTTGGCTGGGCTGGTCTCAAACCCCTGACAACAAGCGATCTGCCCACCTTGGCCTCCCAAATTGCTGGGATTACAGGCATGAGCCACCGCTCCCAGCCACAATGAGATTTTTAAATAATTCTAACTGATTTCCTGCTGTTGAGCAGGGAGCTGAGCAAATTCAACAGATCATGGACCTAAAGTAGGAGAAGACTGAGGACAAACTCTAGAATGCATGTGATTAAATTAATTACAATTGAAACCAAATCAAATTTAATAAGGCTGTACCTCTTAGTTTCAAGATGTTTCCCCTTATTTTGAAATGTGGTGTTATTCGGTGGAAAAGAAAACCAGTGTTTATCTCCAGAGTAAAGAACAGGGTTCCCTGTAGGGAATGATTGACTGAGAGCTATGGCTCAGGATTACAAATCCTTGTTTTTTCCACTTATAAACTAAAAATAAATTTTGT
Organism: Nomascus leucogenys; assembly: GCF_006542625.1. Classification (NCBI taxonomy): domain Eukaryota; kingdom Metazoa; phylum Chordata; class Mammalia; order Primates; family Hylobatidae; genus Nomascus; species Nomascus leucogenys. Next base: position 17,649 of record NW_022095816.1, on the reverse strand, counting down.
CATCAAAGAGGCTGTCCCTAAACGGGCATATCTTATCATGTAGGGCTGTTAAATACCACATTTCAACTTCTAGTCATAATGTTGGAGAGGTTATTGCTATAAACTAAACTAAAAATAAGTAAACTAAAAATAAATTTCTAAGCCCCTATTGAGTAAATGGACACCTCTTCTTGGATAAGGACATTCCAAAGTTAACCTGAAAATCTAGTTCAAGCCATGGGTCACATATGCCTCATTATACTGTCCTCCTTTGGTTTTAATTTTAATTTCTATTTTTAATTTATTTTTGTGGGTACATAGTTGGTGTATATATTTATGAGGGTACATGACATACTTTGATGCAGGCATGCAATGAGTAATGCATAATAAAAAATAAGGTATCCATCCCCTCAAGCATTTATAGCTTGTGTTATAAACAATCCAATTATACTCTTTTAGTTTTTTAAAATGTATAGTTAAATTATTTTTGACTATAATCGCCTTGTTGTGCTATCAAATACTGCCTTATCCATTCTTTCTAACAATTTTTTGTGCCCATTTTCCATCCCCACTAACCTCCTGTTCCCTCACGGCCCTTCCCAGCCTCTGGTAACCATCCTTATACTCGCTATCTCTATGACACCAATTGTTTCGAATTTTAGCACCCACAAATAAGTGAGAACATGTGACATTTGTCTTTCTGTGCCTGACTTATGTCACTTAACATAAAGACGTTCAGTTCCATTTATGTTATTGCAAATGGCAGACTCTCATTCTTTCTTAGAGCTGAATAGTACTCCATTGTGTATATGTACCACATTTTCTCTATCCAGTCAGCTGTTGCGGGCCATTTAAGTTCCTTCTAAATCTTGGCTATTATAAACCCTGTGGTAGCAAATATGAGAGTGCCAATATGTCTTTGATTTACCAATTTTATTTCTTTTAGGCATATACTGAGCAGTGGGATTGCTGGACCATATAGTAGCTCTGTTTTTAGTTATATCAGGAACACCCAAACTGTCCTTAATTGTGCTCCCAACAACAGTGTACAAGGGTTCCCTTCACTCCACATACACACCAGCATTGGTTTTCTACTGACTTCTGGATAAAAGCCACCTTAACTGGGGTGAAATATCTCATTTTGGGTTTGATTTGCATTTCTATGATGATCAGTAATGTGGAGCACCTTTTCATTTGCCTGTTTGACATTGCATGTCTTCTTTTCATAAATGTCTATTTAAATATTTTGTCCACTCTTTAATTGGATTATGATATTTTTTATAGAATTTTTTGAACTCAATATACTATAGTGTATTAGTCTGTTTCAGCACTGCTATAACAAAATACTCAAGACTGGGTTATCTATTTATTTACTGAGATGAAGTCTTGATCTGTTGCCCAGGCTGAAGTGCAGTGGTGCAATCTCAGCTCACTGCAACCTCTGCCTCCTGGTTCAAGCAATTCCCTGCCTCAGCCTCCAGAGTAGCTGGGATTACAGGCACCTGCCACCATGCCTGGCTAATTTTTGAATTTTTAGTAGAGACGGGGTTTCACCATCTTGGCCAGGCTGATCTTGAACTCCTGACCTCGTGATCCACCCACCTCAGCCTCCCAAAATGGTGAGATTACAGGCATGAACCACCACATCTGGCAAGACTGGGTAATTTATAAAGGAAATGGGTTTAATTGACTCACAGTTCCACATGGCTTGGCAAGCCTCCGAAAACTTACAATCATGGCAGATGGGGAAGCAGGCACCTCTTACATGACAGCAGGTGAGACAGCATGTATGTGAAGCAAAGGGTGAAGAGTCGCTTATAAAACCATCAGATCTCATGAGATCTCACGCATTATCAGAAGAACAGAATGGGGGAAACCACCCCCATGATCCAATCACCTGCTACCAGGTCTCTCCCTCGAAACCTGGGGATTACAATTCAGTATGAGATTTGGGTGGGGACACAAAGCCTAACCATATCATGTAGCTATTAACTGCTTTTCAGATGGATAATTTACAAATACTTTCTCCCATTCTGTGGATTTTCTCTTCACTTTGTTTATTGTTTCCTTCACTTTAAAAAGGCTTTCTGACTTGCTGTAATCCCATTTGCCCATGTTTGTTTTGGTTGTCTGTGCTTATAGGGCATATTTAAGAAATTTTTGCCCAAACCAATGCCCTAAAGAGTTTCCCCAATGTTTTATTGTAAAAATGTGATAGTTTGAGATGTTAGGTTTAAGTCTTTAATTTATTTTAATTTGATTTTTTATGTGGCAAGAAATAGGGTTCTAGTTTTATTCTTCTGCCTATGGCTTGCCAGTTTTCCCAGCTCTATTTATTACAAAAACTGTCTTATTTTTTATTGTATGTTCTTGGCACTTTTGTTGAAAATAAGTTTAGTTTAGCTGTATGAGTTGGTTTCTAAGGTCTTTATTTCATTTCATTTTTCTTTATGTCTGTTTTTATGCTAGTGTCATGCTGTTTTAATTACTATAACTTAGTAGTATAGTTTAAAACCAGGTAATGGAATTCCTCCAGTTTTGTTTTATATACTCAGCATAACTTTGACTATTATGGTGTTTTGTGACTGTTCCATATAAATTTCAGAATTTTTTTTTCTATTTCTGTGAGGAATGTCTTTTGCTTCTTTTTTAGATGGTATCTTGCTCTGTCACCTAGACTGGAGTGCAGTGATGTGATCTCAGCTCACTGCAACCTCTGCCTCCTGGGTTCAAGCAATTATCTGCCTCAGCATCCTGAGTAGCTGCGAAGGCAGCTGCCACCATGCCTGGCTATTTTTTTTTTTTGTATTTTTAGTAGAGATGGGGTTTCACCAAGTTGGCCAGGCTGGTCTTGAACTCCTGACCTCATGACACACCCACCTCGACATCCCAAAGTGCTGGGATTACAGGCATGAGCCACTGCCCCTGGCCTGTTACTTTGATAGAGGTGGCATGAAATCTATAGATTGCTTTGGATTGTATGGATTTTAGAAAAATACTGATTCTTCCAATCTGTGAACATAAAAATATCTTTCCAATTTTTGGGTCCTCTTTCATTTCTTTTATCAGTGTTTTACAGTTATAACTGTTGAGAACTTTTATTTCTTTGGTAAGTTCCCACACATTGTGTTTTATTTGTGGCTATTGCAAATAGTTTTACATTTTTGAATTCTTTTTCAGTTTGTTGACTGTTGGCATATAGAAATCCTACTGATTTTATATGTTGATTTTGTTTTCTGCAAATTTACTCAGGTTATTACTTCTAATAGTATTTTGGTGGATGTATTAGGCCATTCTCACATTGCTATAAAAAATAATCAGTGACTGGTTAATTCACAAAGAAAATAGATTTAATTGGTTCATGGTTCTACAGGCTGTACAGAAAGCATAGCACTGGCTTCTCCTTCTGGGGTAGCCTCTGACAACTGACAAGGTGAAAAATGAATCCAGTGCTTGCACATCACATGGCAAGTGCGAGTGCAGGGGGGAAGGGCTACACACTTGTAGATAACCAGCTCTCATGAAAACTTACTATTGTGGGAATGGTACCAAAGAAAATGATGCTAAACTCTTCATGGAAATCCTGCCCTCATGATTCAATCACCTCCCCACTAGGCCCACTTCCAACATTGAGGATTACATTTCAATATAAGATTTTGGTGGGAACACACACCCAAACTATATCATTTTGCCCCTGGCCATTCCAAATCTCATATCCTTCTCATATTTCAAAATACAATCATGATTTCCCAATAATTCCCAAAGTCTTAACTCATTTCAGCCTTAACTCAAAAGTCAAAAGTCTCATCTAAGACAAAGCTAGTTTATTCCTCCTATAAGCCTGTAAAATAAAAAAACAAGTTAGGTACTTCCAAGATACGAATGGGGCAGAGGCATTGGATAAATACTCCTATTCTAAAAGGAAGAAATCAGCCAAAAGAAAGGGGCCACAGGACCCACGAAAGTCTGAAACCAAGAAAGGCAGTTATTGAATTGTAAGTCTCCAAAATAATTATTTTTGATGCTGTGTCCCATTTCCAGGGCACGCTAATGCCTTGGGAAGGTTCAACATTGTGACTTTGCATGGTTCAGAACCCATAGCCGCTCTCATGGGCTGGCATTGTGTGCCTCTGGCTGGTATTGTGTGTTTCTGGCTGGTATTGTGTGCTTCTGGCTTTTCCAGATGCAAGGTGCAAGCTGTAGCTAGATCTACCATTCTGGGGTCTGGAGGACAGTGACCCTCTCCTCACAGATCTACTAGGCCATGCCCCAGTTGGGAGCCTGCATGGGGACTGTCACCCCACGTTTCTTTTCTCCATTGTTTTAGTAGAGGTTCTCCATGAGGGCTCCACACCTGCAGCATGCTTCTGCCTGCACACCCTGGCTTGCTCACACATCCTTTGAAACAAAGGTGGAGGCTCCAAAGTCTCAACTCTTGCATTTTGTACACCCACAGGCCTAACACCACATGGAAGCTACCAAGGCTAATGGCTTGCACCCTCTGAAGCATTGACTGGACTTGTAACTGTGTCAATTTGACCTACACCTGGAGCTGAAGCAATGGTCAGGATGCAGGGAGCCATGTTCCAAAGCTACCCGAGGCAGCAGATCCTGGGCCTGATCCCAGAAACTATTCTCTTCTTTTAGGCCTCAGGGCCTGTGATGGGGGGCTGCCTTTCAGATTTCTAAAATGCCTTCAATTCCTCTTTCCCATTGTCTTGGCTATCAACACTTCCTTTTTTTAGGTCATACAAATATCTCTAACAAGTCGTTGCTCCATAGCCTGCTTGAGTTCCTCTCTTATAAAATATTTTTATTTTTTAGCCACAAGACTAGGCTGCAAAGTTTTCAAGCTTTTACACTATGCTTCCCTTGTAAGTATAAGTTACAACTTATATATTTTTTTGCTAGATCACGTGAGCATAGGTTGTTAGATGCAGCCAGGCAACATCTCAAATGCTTTGATGCTTAGACATTTTTCCAAAAGAAACCGTAAATCATCAATTCCAAAATCAAAGTTTTATATCTCCCTAGGGCATGACAGAAATTCAGCCAACCACTTTGCTAAGACAACATGCATGACCTTTGTTTCGGTCCTAATAAGTTTCTAATTTTATCTGAGACCTCCTCATCCTGGCCTTCACTGTCCAGATCACTATCAGCATTTTGGTCACAGTCATTCACCCAGGCTCTTAAGAAAATCTCAACTTTCCCCCATTTTTCTGTCTTCCTCTGAATCCTACAAACTCTCCCAACGTCTGCCTGTTTACCCAATTACAAAGCTGATTTCACATTTTCTTTTTTTTGAGACGGAGTCTCACTCTGTCGCCCAGGCTGGAGTGTAGTGGCGCAATCTCAGCTCACTGCAAGCTCTGCCTCCCGGGTTCATGCCATTCTCCTTCCTCAGCCTCTCCGAGTAGCTGGGACTACAGGAGGCCACCACCACACCCGGCTAATTATTTTTTTGTATTTTTAGTAGAGTCGGGGTTTCACCATGGTCTCGATCTCCTGACCCCGTGATCCACCCGCCTCGGCCTCCCAAAGTGCTGGGATTACAACTGTGAGCCACCATGTCCGGCCTATGATTTCACATTTTCAAATATTCTTATAACAATTTTTCACTCCTTGGTGCCAATTTTCTGTATTAAGCTATTTTTGCATCACTATAAGTGTGGGACTGGATAATTTATTTTTAAAAAAGGAGGTTTAAGTGGCTCGGCTCATGGTTCTACAGGCTGCAGAGAAGACATAGCACTGGCATATGCTTCTGGGGAGGCCTCGGGAAATTTACAGTCATGGCAGAAGTTGAAGCAGAATCTTGCACATCAAAGGGCAAAAAGCTGGAGCAAAAAACTGAGGGGCGAGTTGGTACACACTTTTATATAACCAGATCTTATAGGAACTCACTCACTATTATGAGGATAGTACCAAATGGGATGGTGCTAAGCCATTTTTGAGTAATCCGCCCCGATGGTTAAATCACCTTTCACCAGGCCCACCTCCAACATTGAGAATTACATTTAAATATGAGATTTGGGAGGGGACACACATTCAAACCCTATCAGAGAAGTCTTTATGTTTCTTCAAATATAAGATTATATCATTGGCAAAAAAAGATAATTTGACTTCTTTTCCAATGGGGATGTCTTTTATTGCTTTCTCTTGTCTGATTGTTCCAGATAGGACTTTCAGAATTATGTTGAATAACAGTGGTAAAAGTGGATATTCTTGTCATCTTCCAGATTTTAGAGGAAAGGCTTTTAGTTTTTCCCCACTTAGTAGGATACTAGCTGTGGGTCTGTCATATATGACTTTTATTATGTTGAGGTATGTTCATTCCATACCCAGTTTTCAAAGAGTTTTTTATAATTAAAGAATATTAAATTTTATTAAGTAATTTTTTAGCATAATTGAAATGATTATATGGATTTTGTCTTTTTTTTTTTTGAGATGAATTCTCCCTCTGTCACCCAGGCTGGAGTGCAATGGCGTGATCTCAGCTCACTGCAACCTCTGCCTCCTGGGTTCAAGTGATTCTCCTGCTTCAACCTCCCAAGTAGCTGGGATTACAGGTGCCCACCACCGTGCCTGGTTAATTTTTGTATTTTTTGTAGAGACAGGGTTTTGCCATGTTGGCCAGACTGGTTTCAAACACCTGAACTCAGGTGATCTGTCCACCTCGGCTTCCCAAAGTGCTGGGATAACAGGCGTGAGCCACTGTGCTCGACCCCTTCATTCTGTTTATGTGATGTATCACATTGATTGATTTGAATGTTGAACCATCCTTGCATCCCTGGGATAAATCCCACTTGGTCATTATGAATTACCTATTTATATATTGTTTAATTGAGTTTGCTAGGTGTTTTGCAAATTTTTGCACCAATATTCTCAGATATGGGCCTGTAGTTTGCTTTTTTAATGTGCCTTTGTCTAGTTTTGATATCAGGGTAATACTAGCCTCAAAGAATGAGTTTGGAAATGTCCTTTCCTTCTCTATTTTTCAGTCTGGTCTTACTGACTTTTTATGAAGGCTTTAATTTTGTTAACTGTTATTGGTCTGTTTGGGTTTTGGATTTTTTTCTAGTTCCATCTTTGTAAGCTGTGTGTGTCTAAGAATTAATTTCTTCTGGGTTTTCTAATTTGTTGGCATACAATTGCTGATAGTAGCCACTAATGATCTTTCGATTTTCTGAAGCATTACTTATAATGTCTCCTTTTTCACCTCTGATTTTACTAACTTGTATCTTCTCTGTTTTTCAGTTAGCCTGTCTAAATATTTGTCAATTGTTTTACTTTTCAAAAAATCAACTTTTTGTTTCATTAATCTTTTGCATTGTTTTCTTCATTTTAACTTTATTTACTTCCACTGTAATCTTTATTATTTCCTTTCTTCTAATTTTGGATTTGGTTTGGCCTTTTTATTCTAGTTAATTAAGATGTACTGTAAGGTTATTTATTTGAAGCTTTTCTGTATTTTATGTAGGCACTTACAGTTATAAATTTTCCTTTTATAATAGTACCTCTTTCACCATATTCCATAGGTTTTTCTATGCTATGTTTCCATTATCATTTGTTTCAAGAAATTTTTCCATTTTCTTAGCTTTTTTATCAACTTACTAATCATTCAGGAGCATATTGTTTAATGTCCATGTGTTTGTATAGTTTCGGAAATTCCTTTTTTAATTGATTTCTAGTTTTATTTCCTGTAGTCTGAGAAAATGCTTGATGTTACTTTAATTTTTTGGAATGTTTGTAGACTTATTACTTAACATATGGTCTATCCTTGATAATAACTCATGCGCTGAGGAGAAGAATGTTTATTCTGCAGCTGTTGCATGAAATTTTCTGTAAATATCTATTAGTTTCATTTGTTCTATAGTGCAGATTGTCTGATGTTTCTTTGTTGATTTTCTGTCTGGAAGGTCTATCCAGTGACTAAAGCGGGGTGTTGAGATGTCCAGCCATTATTATATTGAGGTCTCTTTCTTTAGCTCTCACAATATTTGCTTCATTTATCTAGGTGCTTTAGTGTTGGGTGCATATATATTTTCAATTATTATATCCTCTTGATGAATTGATCTCTTTATTATCATGTAATGACCTTTTTAATCTCTTTCTATAGTCTTTTGTTGAAATCTTTTTTTGTCTAGTATAGGTATAGCTATTCCTGAAAAGAACTCAAACAAATTTACAAGAAAAAACAAACAATCCCAGTGGGTGAAGGATATGAACAGACACTTCTCAAAAGAAAACATTTATGCAGCCAACAGACACATGAAAAACTGCTCATCATCACTGGCCGTCAGAGAAATGCAAATCAAAACCACAATGAGATACTATCTGACACCAGCTAGAATGGTGATCATTAAAAAGTCAGGATACAACAGGTGCAGGAGAGGATGTGGAGAAATAGGAACACTTTTACATTGTCAGTGGGACTGTAAACTAATTCAACCATTGTGGAAGATAGTGCAGTGATTCCTTAAGGATCTAGAACTAGAAATACCATTTGACCCAGCCATCCCATTACTGGGTATATACCCAAAGGATTATAAATCATGCTGCTATAAAAAAATGGAGGCTTTCTAAATAGATGTTCATTAATGTTGAAAGAATGAGGTTTTAAGTCTTGGTCTCAGCCAAAAGGAATTCCTCGCATACCCAGGAGGGATATGAAACACTTGCATTGTTATGTTAGATATTCTTAGAGAGAAAAAGGACCATGTGTAATGGAAAGTTGCTAACTTTCCCTCAGAGAGACCAGGTTGATTCACTGAGAAAGTTTGAATTGGTTTAGAAAGCATAGTTCTGAGTTTTCTAGGAGAAAGAGAAAAGTTAGGATAGGGCATAAGAAATAATGCCCACATCAAAAAGTTAGAAAGATCTCAAATTAACAATCTAACATCACAACTGAAAGAATAAGAGAAGCAGAAGAATTCAACCACAAAGCTTATAGAAGACAAGAAATAACTAAAATCAGAGCAGAATTGAAAGAAACAGAGACATGAAAAACTGTTCAAAAAAATCACTTAAAGTTTTTTGAAGAAGTTAAGATAGATAAGGTACTAGCTAGACGAATAAAGAAGAAAAGAGAGAGATTCAAATAAACAAAATTAGAAATGATGAAGGGAATGTTACCACTGACCCCAGAGAAATAAAAATAACAACCAGCAACTACTATGAACACATCTACACACACAAACTAGAAACCCTAGAAGAGATGGATACATTCCTGGCCACACACATCGTCTCAAGACTGAACCAGGAAGAAACTGAGTCCCTAAACAGACCAATAATGAGCTCCAAAAATTGAATCAGTAGTAGATAGCCTACCAACAACAACAAAAAAAATCCCTGGACTTGATAGATTAATAGTCAGATTTTAACAGATATATGAAGAAGAGCGAGGACCCTTCCTACTAAAACTATTTCAAGAAATAGAGGAGGAGGGACTCCTCCCCAACTTGTTCTACGAGGCCAGCATCACCTGATACCAAAGCCTGGCAGTAACAAAACAAAAAAAGAAAGCTTCAGGCCAGTATCCTTGATGAACGTCCTTTCAATAATCCACAACAAAATCCTTGCAAACCAAATCCAGCTACACATCAAAAGGCTAATTCACCACAGTGAAGTAGGCTTCTTCCCTGGAATGGAAGGTTGGTCCATCATGGGCAAATCAATAAAATGTGATTCATAACATACATAAAACTAAAGACAAGAACCACGTGATTGTCTCAATAGATGCACAAAAGACTTCAGTAAAATTCAGCAATGCTTCATGTTAAAAATTCTCAATAAATGAGGTATTGAAGGAACATAACCCAAAATAATAAAGGCCACCTATGACAAACTCACAGCCAACATTATACTAAATGGGCAAAGTCTGGAAGAATTCTCCTTGAAAATCGACACAAGACAAAGATGCCCTCGCTCACCACTCCTATTCAACACAGTATTAGAAGTCCTTGCTAGAGCAATCAGACAAGAGAAAGAAATAAAATGCATTTAAATAGAAAGAGAAGTCCAACTACCTCTGTTTGCAGACAACATAATTCTCTATCTAAACCCTATAGTTGTGACCCAAAGGCTCCTTAAGCTGATAAACAACTTCCACACAGTTTCAGGATACAAAATCGATGTACAAAATTTGCTAGCATTCCTACACACCAAGAAGAGCCAAACTAAGAGCCAAATCAGAGAGGCAATTTTATTCACAATTTCCACAAAAAGAATAAAATACATAGGAATACAGCTAACCAGTGTGGTGAAAAATCTCTATAATGAAAACTTAAAAACACTGCTCAAAGAAGTCAGCAAAAACACAAACAAATGAAAAATCATTCCAAGTTAATGGAGAGAAAGAAGTAATATCATTTAAATGGTTGTACTGCCCAAAGCTATATTAAACTACCAATGACATGCTTCACAGAAGTAGAAAAAGCTATTTAAAAATTCGTATAGAACCAAGAAAGAACCTAAGTAGCCAAGGCAATCCACAAAGCTTGAGGAATCACATTACTTTACTTCAAACTATACTACAGCACTACAGTAACCAAAACAGCATGGTACTGGTATAAAAACAGACACATGCACCAATGGAACAGAATAGAGATCCCAGAAATAAGACCACATACCTACAACTATCTAACCTTTGACAAAGCTGGCAAAAACAATCAATGGGGAAAAGATTCCCTATTCTATAAATGGTGCTGGAATAACTGGCTAGCCATATGCAGAAGATTGAGTTTGGACTTCTTCGTCATACCACACAAAAAAATCAAACCAAGATGGATTAAATACTTAAATATAAAACTCAAAACTATAAAAGCCCTGGAAGACAACCTAGGCAATACCATCCTGGAGATAGAAATAGGCAAAGATTTCATGATAAAGACACCAAAAACAATTACAACAAATGCAACTATTGACAAGTGTGATCTAATTAAACTTAAAAGCTTCTGCTCAGCAAAAGAAATTATCAATAGAGTGAACAGACAACCTATAGAATGAGAAAAAGTATTTACAAACTATGTCTCTGACAAAGATCTAATATTCAATATAAGGAACTTAAATTTGTAAGAGAAAAACAAACAACCCTATTAAAAAGTGGCCAAAGAATTGTCTATTCATGTCCTTAGCCTACTTTTTGATGGGATTGTTTGTTTTTTTCTTGCTAATTTGTTTGAGCTCATTGTATATTCTGGATATTAGTTCTTTGTCAGATATACAGATCGTGAAGACTTTCTCCCATTCTGTGGATTGTCTGTTTACTCTGCTGGCTGTTCCTTTTGCCATGAAAAACCTCTTTAGTTGTTTAATTAAATCCCACCTGTTTATCTTTGTTTTTCTTGCATTTGCTGTTGGGTTCTTCCTCATGAAATCTTTGCCTAAGCCAATGTCCAGAAGGGTTTTTTTTGATGTCATCATCTAGAATTTTTATACTTTCAGGTCCTAGATTTAAGTTCTTGATCCATCTTGAGTTGATTTTTGTGTAAGGTGAGAGAAAAAGATCTAATTTCATTCTCCTTCTTGTGGCTTACCAATTATCCCAGTACCATTTGTTGGGTAGGGTGTTCTTTCCCCACTTTTTTTTTGTTTGCTTTGTCAAAGATCAGTTGGCTGTAAATATTTGGGTTAATTTCTGGGTTCTCCATTATGTTCCATTTGCCTATGTGCCTGTTTTTATACCAGAACCATGCTGTTCTGGTGACTATGGTCTTATGATACAGTTTGAAATCAGGTAATGTGATGCCTTCTGATTTGTTCTTTTTGTTTAATATTGCTTTGGGTATGCAGGCTCCTTTTTGTTTCCATATGAATTTTAGGATTGTTTTTTCTAGTTCTATGAAGAATGATGATGGTATTCTGATGGCAATTGCATTGAATTTGTAGATTGCTTTTGGTGGTATGGTCATAGACAATTCTCAGAAGATATACAAATGGCCAACAAACATATGAAAAAATGCTCAACATCACTAATGATCAGGGAAATGCAAATTACAACCACAATGCAATGCCACCCTACTCCCACAAGAATGGTCATAATAAAAATAAATAGATGTTGGTGTGAATGTGGTGAAAAGAGAACACTTCTACACTGCTGGTGGGAATGTAAGCTAGTACAATCACTATGGACAGTAGTGTGGAGATTCCTTAAAGAACTAAAACTAGAAGTACCATTTGATCCACCAACCCCACTACTGGCTATGTTCCCAGAGGAAAAAAACTCATTATACAAAAAAGATACTTGCACACACATATTTATAACAGCACAATTTGCAATTGCAAAAATGTAGAACCAATCCAAGTGCCCATCAATCAACGAGTGGATGAAGAAACTGTGGTACATATGTATGATGGAATACCACTCAGCCATAAAAAGGAATGAATTAATGACAGTTGCAGCAACCTGGATGGGATTTAAGACTATTATTCTAAGTGAAGTAACTCAGGAATGGAAAACCAAACATCATATATTCTCACTTATAATTGGGAGCTAAGCTATGAGGATGCAAAAGCTTAAGAATGACACAGTGGACTTTGGGGACTCAGGGAGAAAGGGGAGAAGGTGGTGAGGCACAAAAGGCTACAAATTGGGTTCAGTGTATACAGATGAGGTGATGGATGCACCAAAATCTTACAAATCAATAAATAACTTACTAATGTAACCAAATCCCCCCTGTTGTCCTAAAACCTATGGAAATAAAAAAATGTTTAAAAAGTGGGCAAAGGACATGAATGCTTTTCGAAAGAATACATACATGTGATCAACGACCATAGAATACAAAGCTCAATATCACTGATCATTAGAGAAATGCAAATCAAAGGCACAGTGAGACACCATCTCACACCAGTCAGAATGGCTATTATAAAAAAGTCATAAAATAACAGATGCTGGCAAGGTTGTGGAGAAAGAGAACACATACACTGTTGGCGGGAGTGTACATTTGTCCCACCATTGTGGAAAGCACAACAGTGCTTTCCTCGAAAGAGATAAAAGCAGAACTATCACTTGACCCAGCAATCTCACTACTGGGTGTGTATCCAGAGGTATATAAATTGTTCTGTCCTAAAGACAGAAGCATGTAAATGTTTATTGCACCACTATTCACAATAGTAAAGACATGGAATCAACCTAAATGCCCAACGATGACAGATTGGATTCAGATAATATGGCACATTGTGGAGGAAAATTAAATGTTAAATTTGAACTCAATTGAACAGGGACACAAACAATGGTCACTAAGTCCTGGAATGAGTTGTGTGAGCCCCTTGAGGCATTCATCCAGTGCTGCTTCGGAGAAACAGTTATTGAAAAACAACAGTTATTGAAAAACAGTTATTGAGAAGCAACAGGCAATTGCAAAAACAAGTTGACCTTTCTGTGTTCCTTGAGCTCAGTTGCGAAGGGCCCTCATGACTGGGCCTCACGATAAACAACTTGTTACAAAAAGAGCTTGGTTCCCAGACCGTGCCAAAGCTTCATGGGACCTCTCCTCATCTGTGCACGGACTATTGGCCAATTCTGAATCCCAGGCTGTTGCTTCCCAGGCTGGTGATGCATCTCCCATAATCTGGTGAGTGTAAATATACATATATGTATGTATATACATTTTCCCTTCTCCCCTTCCCATTAAAATTTGCTTATTGTATCATTTGCTTATTATATCTATATTACCATATACTCGGGATAAAGTATGTTTACCTTTAAAAGTATTGTGTGTTTCTTTTCTTTCCTCACACGTTTCCCACACAGAACACATATATGCACCATGGAATACTATGCAGCTACATGTTCTCACTTGTAAGTGGGAGCTAAATAATGAGAACTTATGAACACAAAGAAGGAAACAACAGACAACAGACACTGGGGTCTACTTGAGTGGGGAAGGTGGGAGAAGGGAGAGGAACAGAAAAGATAACTATGGGGTACTTGGCTTAATACTTGTGTTATGAAATAATCTGTATAACAAGCCCCTTGGGTAAGAGTTTATCTATGTAACAAACCTTCCCATGTACCCCCGAACCTAAAATAAAAAATTTTTTTTTTTTTTTTTTTTTTTTTTGAGACAGAGTCTTGCTCTGTCACCCAGGCTGGAGTGCAGTGGCGCAATCTCGGCTCACTGCAAGCTCTGCCTCCTGGGTTCACGCCATTCTCCTGCCTCAGCCTTATGAAAGCTGTAAGATCTGCTCCTGTGTGTTTGTATGTCTATATGTGTTACATGTATGTGATAATATTTTGTAAGTAAAGCTCGTTCTTAAATCGTTAGTTAAATAGAAATGGCTTTACAATTATCCATTAAAAATAATTAGATACTTGCTTGATTTAACTGTGAGCTTATGTCTTCTGTTGAGAGTTTCTAGATTCATGGGTCTTGATAGGTGACCTTGAAGAAGTATGGAGACACGTCCTCAGTGCCTAGACCAGCAGCTACAAGCCAGAATCAAGCAGTCGGCCCCTTCTTTCTGTGCTTTTCCTGTTTTGCCTGCTGGCTCTTTTAGGCGGGGTTGGATCCTCCAGTTGCAGCCTTCACAGCCTGTCTTTAGTCTTAACAGATTCAGGCAGTCCTTGACCTTCATAGTTTTCCTGGGTGCCATGTGGCTACTTGGGACCTAGAATTACTGAGGGAAGACATTAGGGATGTTACCTGTGTCATAGTTTCAAAATTCTGTTCAGTAATTTAAAATCTTAAAGTCACGTTAAATTAAGTAATACATAACCATAAAATATCTTGAGTCATTTGTAAGCTAAAATAGTGAAATATTAACCATTAAAAATTAGTTTAGGTGTATATACCATGACATGTTACTTGTATATGGTATAGAAAACCTAAATATCTTTGGTTCTGTTAATAAACAGTAATTTGAAGAACCATATTTTGTAAAAGTTATAAAATGGTTTTTATCTAAAAATACTGATATGAGACAGTTGAAAATCACTTTTTAGGTTTTCACTGAAAATTGGGGCTCCTAAGACTTAATTACTAGATATGAGAGAAACAATTCTGCATAGAGAGTGTATAAAAAGCAAGATATGCTCTTTTTTTCTTTTTTGAGAATGAGTCCTGTTCTGTTGCCCAGGCTGGCATGCAGTGGCATGATCTCAGCTCACTGCAACCTCTGCCTCCCCGATTCAAGCGATTCACCTGCCTCAGCCTCCCAAGTAGCTAGGATTACAGGTGTTCGCAACCACACCCAACTAATTTTTGTATTTTTAGTAGAGACGGAGTTTCACCATGTTGGCCAGGCTGATCTCAACCCCTGACCTCAAGTGATGCGCCTGTCTCGGCCTCCCAAACTGCTGGGATTACAGGCTTGTGAACATATGCTTTTGATGATAAAACTCACAAAGACATAAAAATGTGTTTTAATTTTTTTTGGATTGAAGTTACTTAAAGATTTCAAATTGAAGAAGTAAAAAAAAACTAGATAAAAATAGATAAATATAGAAAGTTGGGGGAAAATGCAAAGCATAGGTTCACAAAAATCTGGGATTAAAAGATGACAACCTTTGATAAATTTATTTATAAAGTTTTATTAAATTAACTTTAGAGGCTGGGTGTGGTGGCTCGCGCCTGTAAATAATAAAATCATCTTGCCAATTATGTCCAACTATGATAGTTTAAAGTCATTTCCACGGTAAATTGCTTAATTCTGAGGCAGTTTCTGAAAAACTTTACAATCTTGCAGAATCCTAGAAGATTGTATCTTTAAGGAGGTTCATGAAAGGATGGAGAAGGACTGAGAAGCACTCTTGAATACAGGGTTTTGAGAACTTTAGAATTCTATTATTTGAACTGGGTAAGAATTCCCAGAACTTTAATGAAGAGACTGACTGGTTAATAAAACTGCTAACCCAAGCAGAATAAAAATCAAATGAATACCAAGAAAATACTTTGCCAGATTTTCATGCCAAATCAGCCAGTACTTAAATTGTCTAGATAAAGAATATGAATGAACTGCATAGTCCAAGTCAAATTATCTATGATAATCCCTGATTAGTCAGTGCTATGCACCTAAGTTGAAGAAACAGTCCAGTGTTAAGCATGGAGAACCAGAATGTCTTCCTTGTCCTTCCTGAGTTCTGAAAGCTTTTCTTAGTAAAAGTTCTGCATTCTGATTCTTGGGTTTGAGAGTAAAGCAAGATGGCAGAAAGAAGGCTCCACTGATTGTCTCTCCTGCAAGGACACCAGATGAACAACTATCAATATCCACATGGAAAATACATTCATAAGAACCAAAAATCAGGTGAGTACTCAGAGTACCTGGTTTTAACCTCATATCACTGAAGGAGGCACTGAAGAGGGAGAAAAAACAGTTCTGAAATCACCGTTTCCTCATCCCCAGCAGTGATGGCATGGTGCAGAGATCAACTCTGGGTTCTGCCGGAGGGAGAACACAGCAATTGTGAGGCACTGAACTCAGTGCTGTCCTGTTAGAGCAGAAAGGAAAACCAGATCAAATGCAGTTAATGCCCATCCACAGAGGGATCAATTAAACCAGCCCCAGTCAGAGGAGAATCAGATTCCAGTGGTTGGAACTTGAGTGTTTGGAAACCTGGCAGCTAAGGGCTCCCGCACTCTGTGTGTCTAAGAAAACTTGAAAGGCAGCCTAGGCCATCAGGACTGCAACTCTTAGGTGAGGCCTAGGGCTGAACTGGGCCCAGGGACAGAGGACTGGGGTGGGGTGGGCGTGCAACATACTGAGACACCAGCTGGGGCAGCCAAAGCAGTTCTGGCATTATCACTCCCCTAACACCAGACTGCACAGCTCGTGGCTCCAAAAGGGACCCCATTCTTCTGCTTGAGGACAGGAGGGAAAAGAATAGGGAGTACTTTGTCTTTCGTCCTGGACACCAGCTCAGCCACAGCAAGATGGTGCACTGGTCAGAATCCTGCGGCCTCCTTTCCAGTCTCTGGCTCCTAGACATTCCTAGACACACCCTGGGCCAGAAGGAAACCTGCCACCTTGAAGAAAAGAACCATTTGCTGGCAGGATTTATCGCCTGCAAACATGAAAACCTTTGGGCTCTGAATAACCAGCAGCCATACCCAGTACTAGATCAAGGGCCTTGGATGATCCTCATAGACTTGCTAGATTTAGGTGAACTCAGCACATTACCAGCTGTGGTGGCTAAAAGGCAAAACTCCTTCTTCTTGGGAAAAGTAGAGGGAAAATTAAAGGGGACTTTGTCTTACCCCTTAGGTACCAGCAAGGCCAGAGGTGGGTAGAGCACCAAGCGAGCTTTCGGAATCCCTGATTCTAGGACTTGATTCTTGATTGGCATTTATGAAGCTGCCCAGGGCCAGTAGGGAGCCCATTGCCCTGAAAACGGCAAGTCCCAGGCCAGGCAGCATCCACCGCAAGCTAAGAGGCTTTGGGCCTTAAGGGAACATTGGTGGTAGCCTGGCAGTACTCAGTGGCCTGAGGTGGTGGTGGCTACTCTGCCTTTAGGAAAGGAAGGTAGGAATAGGAAGGATTATGTCTTGTGGTTTGAGTGCCAGATCAGCCGCAATGCAATTGAATGTCAAGTGGACTTCTAAAATTTTTGACTCTACTCCATGACTTTTGAATGGCATTTCTGGACCCAGCCAGGGGCTGACGGCACTCATTGCCCTAAAGGAAAGAACACAGGGCTGGCTTTGCCACCTGCTAATTGTAGAGACCAAA
>NW_022095815.1:0-17519 GCF_006542625.1 Nomascus leucogenys | reverse complement strand
TTTTCTACAGAAAGAGTGTTTCAGAACTCCTCAATCAAAAGTAATTCAAGTCCGTTAGTTGAATGCACACAGAAAAGACAGAAGTTTCACATATAGATTCTGTGTAGTTTTTATGTGAACTTTTTCTTTTTTCCACTATAGTCCTCTTAGCGCCCTGAATGTCCACTTGTATTTTCTACAGAAAGAGTGTTTCAGAACTGCTCAATCAAACTGAGGTTCAAACTCTGTTAGTTGAATGCACAGAACAGTAAGAAGTTTCACAGATTTCTTCTGTGCAGTTTTTATTTGAAAATATTCCTTTTCCACTATAGGCCGCATAGCGCCCTGAATGTCCAATTGCATTTTCTACAGAAAGAGTGTTTCAGAACTGCTCAATCAAAATTAAGGTTAAACTCTGTTAGTTGAATGCACAGAACAGAAAGAAGTTTCACAGAATGCTTCTGTGTAGTTTGTATTTGAAGGTATTACTTTTTCCGCTATAGGCCTCTTAGCGCTCCGAAGGTCCACTTGCATTTTCTACAGAAAGAGTGTTTCAGAACTTCTCAATCAAAAGTAAGGTTCAACTCCGTTATTTGAATGCACAGAACAGAGAGAAGTTTCACAGATAGCTTCTGTGTAGTTTTTATGTGAACTTTTTCCTTTTTCCACTATAGTCCTCTTAGCGCCCTGAATGTCCACTTGTATTTTCTACAGAAAGAGTGTTTCAGAACTGCTCAATCAAAATTGAGGTTCAACTCTGTTAGTTGAATGCACAGAACAGTAAGAAGTTTCACAGATTTCTTCTGTGCAGTTTTTATTTGAAAATATTCCTTTTCCACTATAGGCCTCTTAGCGCCCTGAATGTCCACTTGCATTTTCTACAGAAAGAGTGTTTCAGAACTGCTCAATCAAAAGTAAAGTTAAACTCTGTTAGTTGAATGCAATGAACAGAAAGAAGTTTCACAGAATGCTTCTGTGTAGTTTTTATTTGAAGATATTACTTTTTCCGCTGTAGGCCTCTTAGCGCTCCGAAGGTCCACGTCCATTTTCTACAGAAAGAGTGTTTCAGAACTGCTCAATCAAAAGTAAGGTTCAACTCTGTTAGTTGAATGCACAGAACAGAAAGAAGTTTCACAGATTGCTTCTGTATAGTTTTTGTTTGAAGATATTCCTTTTTCTACTATGGGCCTCTTAGCGCCATGAATGTCCACTTGCATTTTCTACAGAAAGAGTGTTTCAGAACTGCTCAATCCAAACTAAGGTTCAACTCTGTTAGTTGAATGCACAGAACAGAGAGAAGTTTCACAGATATCTTCTGTGTAGTTTTTATTTGAACCTATTCCTTTTTCCACTATAGGCCTCTTAGCGCCCTGAATGTCCACTTGTATTTTCTACAGAAAGAGTGTTTCAGAACTGCTCAATCAAAACTAAGGTTCAACTCTGTTAGTTGAAAGCACAGAACAGAAAGAAGTTTCACAGATTGCTTCTTTGTAGTTTTTGTTTGAAGATATTCCCTTGTCCACTATAGGCCTCTTAGAGCCATGAATGTCCACTTGCATTTTCTACAGAAAGAGTGTTTCAGAACTGTTCAATCAAAATTAAGGTTCAACTGTGTTAGTTTAAAGAACAGAACCGTAAGAAGTTTCACAGATTGCTTCTGTGTAATTTTTATTTGAAGGTGTTCCTTTTTCCACCATAGGCCTCTTAGCGCCCTGAATGTCCACTTGCATTTTCTACAGAAAGGGTGTTTCAGAACTGCTCAATCAAATGTAAGGTTGAACTCTGTCAGTTGAATGCACAGAACTGTAAGATGTTTCACAGATAGCTTCTTTGTAGTTTTTATTTGAACATATACCTTTCTCAACTATAGGCCTCTTAGCGCCCTGAATGTTCACATGCATTTTCTGCAGAAAGAGTGTTTCATAACTTCTCAATAAAAACTAAGGTTCAACTCTGTTAGTTGAATGCACAGAACAGTAAGAAGTTTCACAGATTTCTTCTGTGTAGTTTTTATTTGAACATATTCATTTTTCCGCTATAGGCCTCTTAGCGCCCTGAATGTTCACTTGCATTTTCTACAGAAAGAGTGTTTCAGAACTGCTCAATAATAACTAAGGTTCAACTCTGTTAGTTGAATGCACAGAACAGTAAGAAGTTTCGCAGATTGCTTCTGTGCAGTTTTTATTTGAAAATATTCCTTTTTCCAGTATAGGCCTCTTAGCTCCCTGAATGTCCAATTGCATTTTCTATAGAAAGGGTGTTTCAGAAGTGCTCAATCAAAAGTAAGGTTCAACTCTGTTAGATGAATGCAAAGAACAGAAAGAAGTTTCACAGAATCCTTCTGTGTAGTTTGTATTTGAAAGTATTCCTTTTTCCGCTATAGGCCTCTTAGCGCTCCGAAGGTCCACTTGCATTTTCTACAGAAAGAGTGTTTCAGAACTCCTCAATCAAAAGTAAGGTTCAAGTCCTTTAGTTGAATGCACAGAACAGACAGAAGTTTCACAGATAGATTCTGTGTAGTTTTTATGTGAACTTTTTCTTTTTTCCACTATAGTCCTCTTAGCGCCTTGAATGTCCACTTGTATTTTCTACAGAAAGAGTGTTTCAGAACTGCTCAATCAAAACTGAGGTTCAACTCTGTTAGTTGAATGCACAGAACAGTAAGAAGTTTCACAGATTTCTTCTGTGCAGTTTTTATTTGAAAATATTCCTTTTCCACTATAGGCCGCATAGCGCCCTGAATGTCCAATTGCATTTTCTACAGAAAGAGTGTTTCAGAACTGCTCAATCAAAATTAAGGTTAAACTCTGTTAGTTGAATGCACAGAACAGAAAGAAGTTTCACAGAATGCTTCTGTGTAGTTTGTATTTGAAGGTATTACTTTTTCCGCTATAGGCCTCTTAGCGCTCCGAAGGTCCACTTGCATTTTCTACAGAAAGAGTGTTTCAGAACTTCTCAATCAAAAGTAAGGTTCAACTCCGTTATTTGAATGCACAGAACAGAGAGAAGTTTCACAGATAGCTTCTGTGTAGTTTTTATGTGAACTTTTTCCTTTTTCCACTATAGTCCTCTTAGCGCCCTGAATGTCCACTTGTATTTTCTACAGAAAGAGTGTTTCAGAACTGCTCAATCAAAATTGAGGTTCAACTCTGTTAGTTGAATGCACAGAACAGTAAGAAGTTTCACAGATTTCTTCTGTGCAGTTTTTATTTGAAAATATTCCTTTTCCACTATAGGCCTCTTAGCGCCCTGAATGTCCACTTGCATTTTCTACAGAAAGAGTGTTTCAGAACTGCTCAATCAAAAGTAAAGTTAAACTCTGTTAGTTGAATGCAATGAACAGAAAGAAGTTTCACAGAATGCTTCTGTGTAGTTTTTATTTGAAGATATTACTTTTTCCGCTGTAGGCCTCTTAGCGCTCCGAAGGTCCACGTCCATTTTCTACAGAAAGAGTGTTTCAGAACTGCTCAATCAAAAGTAAGGTTCAACTCTGTTAGTTGAATGCACAGAACAGAAAGAAGTTTCACAGATTGCTTCTGTATAGTTTTTGTTTGAAGATATTCCTTTTTCTACTATGGGCCTCTTAGCGCCATGAATGTCCACTTGCATTTTCTACAGAAAGAGTGTTTCAGAACTGCTCAATCCAAACTAAGGTTCAACTCTGTTAGTTGAATGCACAGAACAGAGAGAAGTTTCACAGATATCTTCTGTGTAGTTTTTATTTGAACCTATTCCTTTTTCCACTATAGGCCTCTTAGCGCCCTGAATGTCCACTTGTATTTTCTACAGAAAGAGTGTTTCAGAACTGCTCAATCAAAACTAAGGTTCAACTCTGTTAGTTGAAAGCACAGAACAGAAAGAAGTTTCACAGATTGCTTCTTTGTAGTTTTTGTTTGAAGATATTCCCTTGTCCACTATAGGCCTCTTAGAGCCATGAATGTCCACTTGCATTTTCTACAGAAAGAGTGTTTCAGAACTGTTCAATCAAAATTAAGGTTCAACTGTGTTAGTTTAAAGAACAGAACCGTAAGAAGTTTCACAGATTGCTTCTGTGTAATTTTTATTTGAAGGTGTTCCTTTTTCCACCATAGGCCTCTTAGCGCCCTGAATGTCCACTTGCATTTTCTACAGAAAGTGTGTTTCAGAACTGCTCAATCAAATGTAAGGTTGAACTCTGTCAGTTGAATGCACAGAACTGTAAGATGTTTCACAGATAGCTTCTTTGTAGTTTTTATTTGAACATATACCTTTCTCAACTATAGGCCTCTTAGCGCCCTGAATGTTCACATGCATTTTCTGCAGAAAGAGTGTTTCATTACTTCTCAATATAAACTAAGGTTCAACTCTGTTAGTTGAATGCACAGAACAGTAAGAAGTTTCACAGATTTCTTCTGTGTAGTTTTTATTTGAACATATTCATTTTTCCGCTATAGGCCTCTTAGCGCCCTGAATGTTCACTTGCATTTTCTACAGAAAGAGTGTTTCAGAACTGCTCAATAATAACTAAGGTTCAACTCTGTTAGTTGAATGCACAGAACAGTAAGAAGTTTCGCAGATTGCTTCTGTGCAGTTTTTATTTGAAAATATTCCTTTTTCCAGTATAGGCCTCTTAGCTCCCTGAATGTCCAATTGCATTTTCTATAGAAAGGGTGTTTCAGAAGTGCTCAATCAAAAGTAAGGTTCAACTCTGTTAGATGAATGCAAAGAACAGAAAGAAGTTTCACAGAATCCTTCTGTGTAGTTTGTATTTGAAAGTATTCCTTTTTCCGCTATAGGCCTCTTAGCGCTCCGAAGGTCCACTTGCATTTTCTACAGAAAGAGTGTTTCAGAACTCCTCAATCAAAAGTAAGGTTCAAGTCCGTTAGTTGAATGCACAGAACAGACAGAAGTTTCACAGATAGATTCTGTGTAGTTTTTATGTGAACTTTTTCTTTTTTCCACTATAGTCCTCTTAGCGCCTTGAATGTCCACTTGTATTTTCTACAGAAAGAGTGTTTCAGAACTGCTCAATCAAAACTGAGGTTCAACTCTGTTAGTTGAATGCACAGAACAGTAAGAAGTTTCACAGATTTCTTCTGTGCAGTTTTTATTTGAAAATATTCCTTTTCCACTATAGGCCGCATAGCGCCCTGAATGTCCAATTGCATTTTCTACAGAAAGAGTGTTTCAGAACTGCTCAATCAAAATTAAGGTTAAACTCTGTTAGTTGAATGCACAGAACAGAAAGAAGTTTCACAGAATGCTTCTGTGTAGTTTGTATTTGAAGGTATTACTTTTTCCGCTATAGGCCTCTTAGCGCTCCGAAGGTCCACTTGCATTTTCTACAGAAAGAGTGTTTCAGAACTTCTCAATCAAAAGTAAGGTTCAACTCCGTTATTTGAATGCACAGAACAGAGAGAAGTTTCACAGATAGCTTCTGTGTAGTTTTTATGTGAACTTTTTCCTTTTTCCACTATAGTCCTCTTAGCGCCCTGAATGTCCACTTGTATTTTCTACAGAAAGAGTGTTTCAGAACTGCTCAATCAAAATTGAGGTTCAACTCTGTTAGTTGAATGCACAGAACAGTAAGAAGTTTCACAGATTTCTTCTGTGCAGTTTTTATTTGAAAATATTCCTTTTCCACTATAGGCCTCTTAGCGCCCTGAATGTCCACTTGCATTTTCTACAGAAAGAGTGTTTCAGAACTGCTCAATCAAAAGTAAAGTTAAACTCTGTTAGTTGAATGCAATGAACAGAAAGAAGTTTCACAGAATGCTTCTGTGTAGTTTTTATTTGAAGATATTACTTTTTCCGCTGTAGGCCTCTTAGCGCTCCGAAGGTCCACGTCCATTTTCTACAGAAAGAGTGTTTCAGAACTGCTCAATCAAAAGTAAGGTTCAACTCTGTTAGTTGAATGCACAGAACAGAAAGAAGTTTCACAGATTGCTTCTGTATAGTTTTTGTTTGAAGATATTCCTTTTTCTACTATGGGCCTCTTAGCGCCATGAATGTCCACTTGCATTTTCTACAGAAAGAGTGTTTCAGAACTGCTCAATCCAAACTAAGGTTCAACTCTGTTAGTTGAATGCACAGAACAGAGAGAAGTTTCACAGATATCTTCTGTGTAGTTTTTATTTGAACCTATTCCTTTTTCCACTATAGGCCTCTTAGCGCCCTGAATGTCCACTTGTATTTTCTACAGAAAGAGTGTTTCAGAACTGCTCAATCAAAACTAAGGTTCAACTCTGTTAGTTGAAAGCACAGAACAGAAAGAAGTTTCACAGATTGCTTCTTTGTAGTTTTTGTTTGAAGATATTCCCTTGTCCACTATAGGCCTCTTAGAGCCATGAATGTCCACTTGCATTTTCTACAGAAAGAGTGTTTCAGAACTGTTCAATCAAAATTAAGGTTCAACTGTGTTAGTTTAAAGAACAGAACCGTAAGAAGTTTCACAGATTGCTTCTGTGTAATTTTTATTTGAAGGTGTTCCTTTTTCCACAATAGGCCTCTTAGCGCCCTGAATGTCCACTTGCATTTTCTACAGAAAGGGTGTTTCAGAACTGCTCAATCAAATGTAAGGTTGAACTCTGTCAGTTGAATGCACAGAACTGTAAGATGTTTCACAGATAGCTTCTTTGTAGTTTTTATTTGAACATATACCTTTCTCAACTATAGGCCTCTTAGCGCCCTGAATGTTCACATGCATTTTCTGCAGAAAGAGTGTTTCATTACTTCTCAATATAAACTAAGGTTCAACTCTGTTAGTTGAATGCACAGAACAGTAAGAAGTTTCACAGATTTCTTCTGTGTAGTTTTTATTTGAACATATTCATTTTTCCGCTATAGGCCTCTTAGCGCCCTGAATGTTCACTTGCATTTTCTACAGAAAGAGTGTTTCAGAACTGCTCAATAATAACTAAGGTTCAACTCTGTTAGTTGAATGCACAGAACAGTAAGAAGTTTCGCAGATTGCTTCTGTGCAGTTTTTATTTGAAAATATTCCTTTTTCCAGTATAGGCCTCTTAGCTCCCTGAATGTCCAATTGCATTTTCTATAGAAAGGGTGTTTCAGAAGTGCTCAATCAAAAGTAAGGTTCAACTCTGTTAGATGAATGCAAAGAACAGAAAGAAGTTTCACAGAATCCTTCTGTGTAGTTTGTATTTGAAAGTATTCCTTTTTCCGCTATAGGCCTCTTAGCGCTCCGAAGGTCCACTTGCATTTTCTACAGAAAGAGTGTTTCAGAACTCCTCAATCAAAAGTAAGGTTCAAGTCCTTAGTTGAATGCACAGAACAGACAGAAGTTTCACAGATAGATTCTGTGTAGTTTTTATGTGAACTTTTTCTTTTTTCCACTATAGTCCTCTTAGCGCCTTGAATGTCCACTTGTATTTTCTACAGAAAGAGTGTTTCAGAACTGCTCAATCAAAACTGAGGTTCAACTCTGTTAGTTGAATGCACAGAACAGTAAGAAGTTTCACAGATTTCTTCTGTGCAGTTTTTATTTGAAAATATTCCTTTTCCACTATAGGCCGCATAGCGCCCTGAATGTCCAATTGCATTTTCTACAGAAAGAGTGTTTCAGAACTGCTCAATCAAAATTAAGGTTAAACTCTGTTAGTTGAATGCACAGAACAGAAAGAAGTTTCACAGAATGCTTCTGTGTAGTTTGTATTTGAAGGTATTACTTTTTCCGCTATAGGCCTCTTAGCGCTCCGAAGTCCACTTGCATTTTCTACAGAAAGAGTGTTTCAGAACTTCTCAATCAAAAGTAAGGTTCAACTCCGTTATTTGAATGCACAGAACAGAGAGAAGTTTCACAGATAGCTTCTGTGTAGTTTTTATGTGAACTTTTTCCTTTTTCCACTATAGTCCTCTTAGCGCCCTGAATGTCCACTTGTATTTTCTACAGAAAGAGTGTTTCAGAACTGCTCAATCAAAATTGAGGTTCAACTCTGTTAGTTGAATGCACAGAACAGTAAGAAGTTTCACAGATTTCTTCTGTGCAGTTTTTATTTGAAAATATTCCTTTTCCACTATAGGCCTCTTAGCGCCCTGAATGTCCACTTGCATTTTCTACAGAAAGAGTGTTTCAGAACTGCTCAATCAAAAGTAAAGTTAAACTCTGTTAGTTGAATGCAATGAACAGAAAGAAGTTTCACAGAATGCTTCTGTGTAGTTTTTATTTGAAGATATTACTTTTTCCGCTGTAGGCCTCTTAGCGCTCCGAAGGTCCACGTCCATTTTCTACAGAAAGAGTGTTTCAGAACTGCTCAATCAAAAGTAAGGTTCAACTCTGTTAGTTGAATGCACAGAACAGAAAGAAGTTTCACAGATTGCTTCTGTATAGTTTTTGTTTGAAGATATTCCTTTTTCTACTATGGGCCTCTTAGCGCCATGAATGTCCACTTGCATTTTCTACAGAAAGAGTGTTTCAGAACTGCTCAATCAAACTAAGGTTCAACTCTGTTAGTTGAATGCACAGAACAGAGAGAAGTTTCACAGATATCTTCTGTGTAGTTTTTATTTGAACCTATTCCTTTTTCCACTATAGGCCTCTTAGCGCCCTGAATGTCACTTTTTTCTACAGAAAGAGTGTTTCAGAACTGCTCAATAAATAAGGTTCAACTCTGTTAGTTGAAAGACAGAAAAGTTTCAGATTCTTCTTTTTTTTTGAATTTTTTTTATAGGCTTAGCCTAATGTCCATTGCATTTTCTAAGAAAGGTGTTTCAGAATGTCAATCAAATAAGGTTCAACTCTGTTAGTTGAAAGAACAGAAGAAGTTTCACAGATCTTCTGTGTAGTTTTATTTGAAAGTTTCTTTTTCCCTATAGGCCTCTTAGCGCCCGAAGTCCACTTGCATTTTCTACAGAAAGAGTGTTTCAGAACTCTCAATCAAAAGTAAGGTTCAATCTTTAGTTGAATGCACAGAACAGAAGAAGTTTCACAGATATTCTGTGTAGTTTTTATGTGAACTTTTCTTTTTCACTATAGGCCTCTTAGCGCCTGAATGTCACTTGTATTTTCTACAGAAAGAGTGTTTCAGACTGCTCAATAAAACTGAGGTTCACTCTGTTAGTTGAATGCACAGAACAGTAAGAAGTTTCACAGATTTCTTCTGTGCAGTTTTTATTTGAAATATTCCTTTTCCACTATAGGCCATAGCGCCCTGAATGTCAATTGCATTTTCTACAGAAAGAGTGTTTCAGAACTGCTCAATCAAAATAAGGTTAACTCTGTAGTTGAATGCAAGAACAGAAAGAAGTTTCACAGAATGCTTCTGTGTAGTTTGTATTTGAAGTATTCTTTTTCCGCTATAGGCCTCTTAGCGCTCCGAAGGTCCACTTGCATTTTCTACAGAAAGAGTGTTCAGAACTTCTCAATCAAAAGTAAGGTTCAACTCCGTTATTTGAATGCACAGAACAGAGAGAAGTTTCACAGATAGCTTCTGTGTAGTTTTTATGTGAACTTTTTCCTTTTCCACTATAGTCCTATTAGCGCCCTGAATGTCCACTTGTATTTTCTACAGAAAGAGTGTTTCAGAACTGCTCAATCAAAATTGAGGTTCAACTCTGTTAGTTGAATGCACAGAACAGTAAGAAGTTTCACAGATTTCTTCTGTGTAGTTTTTATTTGAACATATTCATTTTTCCGCTATAGGCCTCTTAGCGCCCTGAATGTTCACTTGCATTTTCTACAGAAAGAGTGTTTCAGAACTGCTCAATAATAACTAAGGTTCAACTCTGTTAGTTGAATGCACAGAACAGTAAGAAGTTTCGCAGATTGCTTCTGTGCAGTTTTTATTTGAAAATATTCCTTTTTCCAGTATAGGCCTCTTAGCTCCCTGAATGTCCAATTGCATTTTCTATAGAAAGGGTGTTTCAGAAGTGCTCAATCAAAAGTAAGGTTCAACTCTGTTAGATGAATGCAAAGAACAGAAAGAAGTTTCACAGAATCCTTCTGTGTAGTTTGTATTTGAAAGTATTCCTTTTTCCGCTATAGGCCTCTTAGCGCTCCGAAGGTCCACTTGCATTTTCTACAGAAAGAGTGTTTCAGAACTCCTCAATCAAAGTAAGGTTCAAGTCCTTAGTTGAATGCACAGAACAGAAAGAAGTTTCACAGATAGATTCTGTGTAGTTTTTATGTGAACTTTTCTTTTTTCCACTATAGTCCTCTTAGCGCCTTGAATGTCCACTTGTATTTTCTACAGAAAGAGTGTTTCAGAACTGCTCAATCAAAACTGAGGTTCAACTCTGTTAGTTGAATGCACAGAACAGTAAGAAGTTTCACAGATTTCTTCTGTGCAGTTTTTATTTGAAAATATTCCTTTTCCACTATAGGCCGCATAGCGCCCTGAATGTCCAATTGCATTTTCTACAGAAAGAGTGTTTCAGAACTGCTCAATCAAAATTAAGGTTAAACTCTGTTAGTTGAATGCACAGAACAGAAAGAAGTTTCACAGAATGCTTCTGTGTAGTTTGTATTTGAAGGTATTACTTTTTCCGCTATAGGCCTCTTAGCGCTCCGAAGGTCCACTTGCATTTTCTACAGAAAGAGTGTTTCAGAACTTCTCAATCAAAAGTAAGGTTCAACTCCGTTATTTGAATGCACAGAACAGAGAGAAGTTTCACAGATAGCTTCTGTGTAGTTTTTATGTGAACTTTTTCCTTTTTCCACTATAGTCCTCTTAGCGCCCTGAATGTCCACTTGTATTTTCTACAGAAAGAGTGTTTCAGAACTGCTCAATCAAAATTGAGGTTCAACTCTGTTAGTTGAATGCACAGAACAGTAAGAAGTTTCACAGATTTCTTCTGTGCAGTTTTTATTTGAAAATATTCCTTTTCCACTATAGGCCTCTTAGCGCCCTGAATGTCCACTTGCATTTTCTACAGAAAGAGTGTTTCAGAACTGCTCAATCAAAAGTAAAGTTAAACTCTGTTAGTTGAATGCAATGAACAGAAAGAAGTTTCACAGAATGCTTCTGTGTAGTTTTTATTTGAAGATATTACTTTTTCCGCTGTAGGCCTCTTAGCGCTCCGAAGGTCCACGTCCATTTTCTACAGAAAGAGTGTTTCAGAACTGCTCAATCAAAAGTAAGGTTCAACTCTGTTAGTTGAATGCACAGAACAGAAAGAAGTTTCACAGATTGCTTCTGTATAGTTTTTGTTTGAAGATATTCCTTTTTCTACTATAGGCCTCTTAGCGCCATGAATGTCCACTTGCATTTTCTACAGAAAGAGTGTTTCAGAACTGCTCAATCCAAACTAAGGTTCAACTCTGTTAGTTGAATGCACAGAACAGAGAGAAGTTTCACAGATATCTTCTGTGTAGTTTTTATTTGAACATATTCCTTTTTCCACTATAGGCCTCTTAGCTCCCTGAATGTCCACTTGTATTTTCTACAGAAAGAGTGTTTCAGAACTGCTCAATCAAAACTAAGGTTCAACTCTGTTAGTTGAAAGCACAGAACAGAAAGAAGTTTCACAGATTGCTTCTTTGTAGTTTTTGTTTGAAGATATTCCCTTGTCCACTATAGGCCTCTTAGAGCCATGAATGTCCACTTGCATTTTCTACAGAAAGAGTGTTTCAGAACTGTTCAATCAAAATTAAGGTTCAACTGTGTTAGTTTAAAGAACAGAACCGTAAGAAGTTTCACAGATTGCTTCTGTGTAATTTTTATTTGAAGGTGTTCCTTTTTCCACAATAGGCCTCTTAGCTCCCTGAATGTCCACTTGCATTTTCTACAGAAAGGGTGTTTCAGAACTGCTCAATCAAATGTAAGGTTGAACTCTGTCAGTTGAATGCACAGAACTGTAAGATGTTTCACAGATAGCTTCTTTGTAGTTTTTATTTGAACATATACCTTTCTCAACTATAGGCCTCTTAGCGCCCTGAATGTTCACATGCATTTTCTGCAGAAAGAGTGTTTCATTACTTCTCAATATAAACTAAGGTTCAACTCTGTTAGTTGAATGCACAGAACAGTAAGAAGTTTCACAGATTTCTTCTGTGTAGTTTTTATTTGAACATATTCATTTTTCCGCTATAGGGCTCTTAGCGCCCTGAATGTTCACTTGCATTTTCTACAGAAAGAGTGTTTCAGAACTGCTCAATAAAACTAAGGTTCAACTCTGTTAGTTGAATGCACAGAACAGTAAGAAGTTTCACAGATTGCTTCTGTGTAGTTTTTATTTGAAAATATTCCTTTTTCCAGTATAGGCCTCTTAGCTCCCTGAATGTCCAATTGCATTTTCTACAGAAAGAGTGTTTCAGAACTGCTCAATCAAAAGTAAGGTTCAACTCTGTTAGTTGAATGCAAGAACAGAAAGAAGTTTCACAGAATCCTTCTGTGTAGTTTGTATTTGAAAGTATTCCTTTTTCCGCTATAGGCCTCTTAGCGCTCCGAATGTCCACTTGCATTTTCTACAGAAAGAGTGTTTCAGAACTGCTCAATCAAAAGTAAGGTTCAACTCTGTTAGTTGAATGCACAGAACAGAGAAGTTTCACAGATATTCTGTGTAGTTTTTATTGAAATTTTCTTTTTCCACTATAGGCCTCTTAGCGCCCTGAATGTCCACTTGCATTTTCTACAGAAAGAGTGTTTCAGAACTGCTCAATCAAAATAGGTTCAACTCTGTTAGTTGAATGCACAGAACAGAAGAAGTTTCACAGATTTCTTCTGTGCAGTTTTTATTTGAAAATATTCCTTTTCCACTATAGGCCTCTTAGCGCCCTGAATGTCCACTTGCATTTTCTACAGAAAGAGTGTTTCAGAACTGCTCAATCAAAAGTAAGGTTCAACTCTGTTAGTTGAATGCACAGAACAGAAAGAAGTTTCACAGAATGCTTCTGTGTAGTTTTATTTGAAATATTCCTTTTTCCACTATAGGCCTCTTAGCGCTCCGAATGTCCACTTGCATTTTCTACAGAAAGAGTGTTTCAGAACTGCTCAATCAAAAGTAAGGTTCAACTCTGTTAGTTGAATGCACAGAACAGAAAGAAGTTTCACAGATGCTTCTGTGTAGTTTTTTTGAAGATATTCCTTTTTCCACTATAGGCCTCTTAGCGCCCTGAATGTCCACTTGCATTTTCTACAGAAAGAGTGTTTCAGAACTGCTCAATCAAAAAGGTTCAACTCTGTTAGTTGAATGCACAGAACAGAAGAAGTTTCACAGATTGCTTCTGTGTAGTTTTTATTTGAAGATATTCCTTTTCCACTATAGGCCTCTTAGCGCCCTGAATGTCCACTTGCATTTTCTACAGAAAGAGTGTTTCAGAACTGCTCAATCAAATAAGGTTCAACTCTGTTAGTTGAATGCACAGAACAGAAGAAGTTTCACAGATTCTTCTGTGTAGTTTTTATTTGAAAATATTCCTTTTTCCACTATAGGCCTCTTAGCGCCCTGAATGTCCACTTGCATTTTCTACAGAAAGAGTGTTTCAGAACTGCTCAATCAAAATAAGGTTCAACTCTGTTAGTTGAATGCACAGAACAGAAAGAAGTTTCACAGATTGCTTCTGTGTAGTTTTTTTGAAGATATTCCTTTTTCACTATAGGCCTCTTAGCGCCCTGAATGTCCACTTGCATTTTCTACAGAAAGAGTGTTTCAGAACTGCTCAATCAAAATAAGGTTCAACTCTGTTAGTTGAATGCACAGAAAGAGAAGTTTCACAGATTGCTTCTGTGTAGTTTTTATTTGAATATTCCTTTTTCCACTATAGGCCTCTTAGCGCCCTGAATGTCCACTTGCATTTTCTACAGAAAGAGTGTTTCAGAACTGCTCAATCAAAAAGGTTCAACTCTGTTAGTTGAATGCACAGAACAGAAGAAGTTTCACAGATGCTTCTTTGTAGTTTTTATTTGAACATATTCCTTTTCACTATAGGCCTCTTAGCGCCCTGAATGTCCACTTGCATTTTCTACAGAAAGAGTGTTTCAGAACTGCTCAATCAAAACTAAGGTTCAACTCTGTTAGTTGAATGCACAGAACAAAAACAAGTTTCACAGATTGCTTCTGTGTAGTTTTTATTTGAAGATATTCCTTTTTCCACTATAGGCCTCTTAGCGCCCTGAATGTCCACTTGCATTTTCTACAGAAAGAGTGTTTCAGAACTGCTCAATCAAAATAAGGTTCAACTCTGTTAGTTGAATGCACAGAACAGTAATAAGTTTCACAGATTGCTTCTGTGTAGTTTTTATTTGAAGTATTCCTTTTTCCACCATAGGCCTCTTAGCGCCCTGAATGTCCACTTGCATTTTCTACAGAAAGAGTGTTTCAGAACTGCTCAATCAAAAGTAAGGTTCAACTCTGTTAGTTGAATGCACAGAACAGAAGAAGTTTCACAGATCTTCTGTGTAGTTTTTATTTGAAATATTCCTTTTTCCGCTATAGGCCTCTTAGCGCCCTGAATGTCCACTTGCATTTTCTACAGAAAGAGTGTTTCAGAACTGCTCAATCAAAAGTAAGGTTCAACTCTGTTAGTTGAATGCACAGAACAGTAAGAAGTTTCACAGATTTAATCTGTGTAGTTTTTATTTGAAATTTCCTTTTTCCACTATAGGCCTCTTAGCGCCCTGAATGTCCACTTGCATTTTCTACAGAAAGAGTGTTTCAGAACTGCTCAATCAAAATAAGGTTCAACTCTGTTAGTTGAATGCACAGAACAGTAAGAAGTTTCACAGATTTCTTCTGTGCAGTTTTTATTTGAAAAATTCCTTTTTCCACTATAGGCCTCTTAGCGCCCTGAATGTCCACTTGCATTTTCTACAGAAAGAGTGTTTCAGAACTGCTCAATCAAAAGTAAGGTTCAAACTCTGTTAGTTGAATGCACAGAACAGAAGAAGTTTCACAGAATGCTTCTGTGTA
This sequence comes from Nomascus leucogenys, assembly GCF_006542625.1. Classification (NCBI taxonomy): domain Eukaryota; kingdom Metazoa; phylum Chordata; class Mammalia; order Primates; family Hylobatidae; genus Nomascus; species Nomascus leucogenys. The sequence goes on along the minus strand of NW_022095815.1, from coordinate 2,696 downwards.
GTTTTTATTTGAAATTACTTTTTCCGCTATAGGCCTCTTAGCGCTCCGAATGTCCACTTGCATTTTCTACAGAAAGAGTGTTTCAGAACTGCTCAATCAAAAGTAAGGTTCAACTCTGTTAGTTGAATGCACAGAACAGAAGAAGTTTCACAGATTGCTTCTGTAGTTTTTTTTGAATATTCCTTTTTCCACTAGGCCTCTTAGCGCCCTGAATGTCCACTTGCATTTTCTACAGAAAGAGTGTTTCAGAACTGCTCAATCAAAATAAGGTTCAACTCTGTTAGTTGAATGCACAGAACAGAAGAGAAGTTTCACAGATATCTTCTGTGTAGTTTTTATTTGAAATATTCCTTTTTCCACTATAGGCCTCTTAGCGCCCTGAATGTCCACTTGCATTTTCTACAGAAAGAGTGTTTCAGAACTGCTCAATCAAAATAAGGTTCAACTCTGTTAGTTGAATGCACAGAACAGAAAGAAGTTTCACAGATGCTTCTGTGTAGTTTTTATTTGAAGATATTCCTTTTCCACTATAGGCCTCTTAGCGCCCTGAATGTCCACTTGCATTTTCTACAGAAAGAGTGTTTCAGAACTGCTCAATCAAAATAAGGTTCAACTCTGTTAGTTGAATGCACAGAACAGAAGAAGTTTCACAGATTGCTTCTGTGTAGTTTTTATTTGAATTTCCTTTTTCCTCTATAGGCCTCTTAGCGCCCTGAATGTCCACTTGCATTTTCTACAGAAAGAGTGTTTCAGAACTGCTCAATCAAATAAGGTTCAACTCTGTTAGTTGAATGCACAGAACAGTAAGAAGTTTCACAGATGCTTCTTGTAGTTTTTATTTGAAATATTCCTTTCCACTATAGGCCTCTTAGCGCCCTGAATGTCCACTTGCATTTTCTACAGAAAGAGTGTTTCAGAACTGCTCAATCAAAATAAGGTTCAACTCTGTTAGTTGAATGCACAGAACAGAAGAAGTTTAACAGATTGCTTCTGTGTAGTTTTTATTTGAAGATATTCCTTTTTCCGCTATAGGCCTCTTAGCGCCCTGAATGTCCACTTGCATTTTCTACAGAAAGAGTGTTTCAGAACTGCTCAATCAAAATAAGGTTCAACTCTGTTAGTTGAATGCACAGAACAGTAAGAAGTTTCACAGATTGCTTCTGTAGTTTTTATTTGAAATATTCCTTTTTCCTATAGGCCTCTTAGCGCCCTGAATGTCCACTTGCATTTTCTAGAAAGAGTGTTTCAGAACTGCTCAATCAAAACTAAGGTTCAACTCTGTTAGTTGAATGCACAGAACAGAAAAAGTTTCACAGATCTTCTGTGTAGTTTTTATTTGAATATTCCTTTTTCCGCTATAGGCCTCTTAGCGCCCTGAATGTCCACTTGCATTTTCTACAGAAAGAGTGTTTCAGAACTGCTCAATCAAAAGTAAGGTTCAACTCTGTTAGTTGAATGCACAGAACAGAAGAAGTTTCACAGATTGCTTCTGTGTAGTTTTTATTTGAATTTCTTTTTCCACTATAGGCCTCTTAGCGCCTGAATGTCCACTTGCATTTTCTACAGAAAGAGTGTTTCAGAACTGCTCAATCAAAATAAGGTTCAACTCTGTTAGTTGAATGCACAGAACAGTAAGAAGTTTCACAGATTGCTTCTGTGTAGTTTTTATTTGAAATATTCCTTTTTCCACTATAGGCCTCTTAGCGCCCTGAATGTCCACTTGCATTTTCTACAGAAAGAGTGTTTCAGAACTGCTCAATCAAAATAAGGTTCAACTCTGTTAGTTGAATGCACAGAACAGAAGAAGTTTCACAGATAGCTTCTGTGTAGTTTTTATTTGAATATTCCTTTTTCCCTATAGGCCTCTTAGCGCTGAATGTCCACTTGCATTTTCTACAGAAAGAGTGTTTCAGAACTGCTCAATCAAAACTAAGGTTCAACTCTGTTAGTTGAATGCACAGAACAGAAGAAGTTTCACAGATCTTCTGTGTAGTTTTTATTTGAACTTTCCTTTTTCCGCTATAGGCCTCTTAGCGCCCTGAATGTCCACTTGCATTTTCTACAGAAAGAGTGTTTCAGAACTGCTCAATCAAAATAAGGTTCAACTCTGTTAGTTGAATGCACAGAACAGTAAGAAGTTTCACAGATTCTTCTGTGCAGTTTTTATTTGAAAATATTCCTTTTTCCACTATAGGCCTCTTAGCGCCCTGAATGTCCACTTGCATTTTCTACAGAAAGAGTGTTTCAGAACTGCTCAATCAAAAGTAAGGTTCAACTCTGTTAGTTGAATGCAAGAACAGAAAGAAGTTTCACAGAATCTTCTGTGTAGTTTTTATTTGAAATATTCTTTTTCCGCTATAGGCCTCTTAGCGCTCCGAAGTCCACTTGCATTTTCTACAGAAAGAGTGTTTCAGAACTGCTCAATCAAAAGTAAGGTTCAACTCTGTTAGTTGAATGCACAGAACAGAAGAAGTTTCACAGATTGCTTCTGTGTAGTTTTTTGTTTGAAATATTCCTTTTTCCACTATGGCCTCTTAGCGCCTGAATGTCCACTTGCATTTTCTACAGAAAGAGTGTTTCAGAACTGCTCAATCAAAACTAAGGTTCAACTCTGTTAGTTGAATGCACAGAACAGAAGAGAAGTTTCACAGATATCTTCTGTGTAGTTTTTATTTGAATATTCCTTTTTCCACTAT